>NC_057813.1:691249242-691249818 GCF_018294505.1 Triticum aestivum
CGGTGGAGTTCAACGTACCAGATGCTTGATACAGCCTGCCCGTATAGGGAAGCCTTGTCCTCTTATGCAGCTTCAAATGCCAACTATCAATGGGAACCGGAAAAAGAAGAATGGGACAAGTTTGAAGTTATTAAGCCATTGCTCCTCTCTTTATCTCGTGTGACAACTGCGTTTTCAGGGCAATTATATCCCACCTCCAACATATTCTACCCTCACATTGTCAGCATCAAGATTGCTTTGAGAAAAGCCATGGCTCATGATGATGAATGCTACAAGAAAATGGGTGATGCAATGATGGATAAATTTGACAAGTATTGGGATGAGCCGAACAATGTCATGGTGCTTGCTACCATCTTGGACCCAAGGTACAAGATGAGGTATGTTGAGTGGTGCTATCACCAAATGTATGCTGTGGGGAAAGCAAATACTGAGAAGAATATTGTGCGCGGAGAGTTGGACACATTGTATGAGAAGTTTGTTGCGAAAAATAAGCAAGCTGGAGAAAGAGCTAGTGGATCATCAGCCAAGAACAATTGCAACACAAGTACCTCGATGCCACTTATGGATTGTGAGTTT
>NC_057813.1:691250108-691252705 GCF_018294505.1 Triticum aestivum
AGTCCTTCTTATCAGCAACTTCATCAACACCATCAAAAAGTGAGCTTAGAAACTATCTAGATGACTTGAATGAGGCAATGGATCCTATGTTCAATCTTCTTGATTGGTGGAGGGTGAATGCACCTAGATACCCCGTATTGGCAATGATGGCAAAGAGGTTCTTGACTGTCCCGGCTACCTCCGTGTCTTCGGAATCAACTTTTAGCACGGGTGGAAGAGTTTTAGGTATGTCTACTTGTTACATTGGATGTTAACTTGTTAACTTGTCATCCTATCTTTGAACTTAGATATGTCTACTTGTGTGGTTTTAGATGACTACAGGAGTTCTTTGAAACCAGAAATGGTGGAAGCCTTGGTGTGCGGTGCTAGTTATATCAAAGGTTCTCACAAGGACTTCAATGTGGTGGTATGACTCCTCTCTTTTCTTCTATGCTTTCTGTCTATTTCTTGTATGTGGCTAACTTCCAAATAATTAGGAGAGAGATGAAGATGAGGAGGACGATGTTGAGAATATCAAGTTGCCCAAGATTGTTGATGTGGGGGATAACAACAATTGGTAACTATTCTTTTGACATGTTTCAGTTTTCATATCTTTACATGATCCCAATATGTTTCCAAATCTGTGTTACATGTAGATAATCGTCATGTTGGTGTTGCTCTTGCTACTTTGAAGATGGATGTCTACATGATCTTGTCATGTGGATTGTTGAGGTCAACGTGATCGTCTCGAGCCATTTCTTTTGTTGTCATGAACTTCGAATTATGTGTTTGTTGTGATGAACTTTGGATTATGTGTTTGTTGTGATGAACTACGGTCCTTGAATGATGTTGTGATGAACTACGGTCCTATTGTTTCGCTGTCAACATTTTCTCAGTTTTTATGTCAATACTTGATGCTTTGCTGTGGAAGCTTTGTGCTATGCAAAAAATTTGGTGTGGCTGTCAATATTTGATGCTTTGCTGTGTAAAGTTCAAAGGAAGTGTTGTCCAAAATTCAATAGATGAAAGCTTATTTTTCATTTCTATGACCTTTTGTTAAAACAATAGATTGCTGAATGTTCCACTTTTAGCAATATAAACTTTTTGTTTTTCAAAATATGGGTTTAATTGCTGCAAAAAAATCAAAACTGGACTATATACAGAGGTTCTATACTTTTGGGGGCAAATGGCTTGCGAGCCGGCTCGGTCTGAGCCGAGCCATAGCTGAAGCGAGCCGAGCCGCCTGAGGTCGGCTCGTTGGCTGAGCGAGCCGAGCCGAGCCGAGCCGCTCCAGAGCGAGCCAAAGCCAGGCTCGGATCAAGCTCGGCTCGGCTCGGCTCGTGTCCAGTCCTAGTGGTCACCAGTTCACCACCCTTCCTCTTCAGGCTGGCGCTGCCCACCTCGAACTTTTTCCCGACCCTGGCCATGGCTCACCACTCACACCATCCGCGTCGAGGGGGGCAATATCCACCACCACGTGGGGGTGCGGCTGGACATGAAGAGGTCAAATTACTCGGTGTGACGTGAGCTCATGCTCGAGGCGGCCCACCAGTACGACGTCGCCGACCATTTCGCGCCAGACTTCACCGACCGCCACGCGACGTGACTTGGAAAATCATCAATAAGGCCGTGAAGAAATGGTTCTACGGGACCATGCATACGGAACTCTGCGGCTTCATCCTCAACCGGGGGACCACTGCCTTCGAACTCTGGTCGTCCATCCAGGCTCGCTTCCTCAACAACAAGCGCTCACGGCAGTTCTACCTCAAGACCGAGCCTTACGGCATCTGCCAGGACAACTCCATCTCCTCCTTCTACGCCCGCCTCAAGGTCGTCACGGATGGGATGCGGAACACCGGCAAGGCGGTGGACGACGACGAGCTCGTCATCTAGCTGCTCTATGGCATCAACAAAGATAAGCATCATATGACGGCCAAGATAATTGAGAAGTCGCCGACGCACATAGCCTTCGATGTCGCTGTCAGCATCTTTTAACCGGATTCACTCCTCCAAACACAGTAACATAGAGATAGCATGTGGTGCGCGGAGAATGAAATGTCAAATCTTGCTCAAGATGCCAAACTACCCAATTACCACACAAAAGATGATTGTTTCGGCTACCATGACAGTACACAACTATGTCCACCTCCATGAGAAAGAGGATTTTCACTTTCTTCGGTGTGTGAGAGGGATCCGGATTATGTTCCAACTATCCTAGAGAGATACAAGAAGTATGTTATTTCTCCAAATGCATCGGATGCTTCAACATACGCGGAAACTGGTCCTAACATGGATTTGTTTAGGCACGAACTAGCTACCACCATTGCTCGTAGTTGGTGAATTAGTCATGTTCATATCTTTAGATATATGACCATTTTGATTTGCAAACTTATATGCAAATGAAGCTTTTGTTGTATGACACATGACAAAACTAGTTTCTCTTCAGAATTATAACTTGTGTTAACTGAGAAAAATTGTGGTCTTTCCAAAAAATACTGCTTCATATTTGGCGCTTCATGTGCCCACTAGTGCAGAACCGGCCTTTAGTGCCGGTTCGTGAAGGCCTTTAGTGCCGGCTCGCCATCATTCATTAAAGAGTGGGGACTAAAGGTCCCCCC
>NC_057813.1:691252779-691257663 GCF_018294505.1 Triticum aestivum
GCTTTAGTACCAGTTCGTCATGAACCGGCGCTAAAGTGCCACCACGTGGCACGAGCCAAGCCCGTTTTCGTGTAGGGCATTAGTACCGGTTGGTCACTGGTGGAAAAAGGGCCTTTGGTCGCGGTTCGCAACTGCCATTAGTCGCGGTTGCGCAACCGCGACCGAACGGGCGCGACTAAAGGCCCCACCCTTTAGTCGCGGTTGCTTAAGAACCACCACTAAAGGGCCGTCCACGTGGGCGCCAGGTGGCCGTCGGGGCGGAGGACCTTTAGTCGCGGTTCTTCTGGCCAACCGCGACTAAAGGCCGCCGCAGGTTTAGGGTTTTAGCCCCCCCCCCTTAAACCTGTTTTCTGTTTAATATGTATTGTTTTATTTCTTTTGTGCTTTATTTTAATTTTGAAGGAGCTTTACATATTTTAATTTTAATTTTGTTCTATTTTGAAATTAGAACCAAAAAGAATTCAAGAGGAATATACAATATATATTCAATATCATCGGATGACCATATACAATTTTGAACAAGTTTCCATACATAATTTAATGCATATAAAGTTCTACGTCCTCGTAATGGTGTTCTCCTTTAGGATGGAGGACTTCCCTCCTGAACCATCCAGCTAGTTCCTCTTGAAGTGGTCGGAAGCGAGCTTCTGGACTAAGCATCATCCGGAGGTTATTCCTCTGAGCATTGGTATCACTCGGAACCCGCTCAGAGGTGTATCTCCGGATCATCTCACAGACATAGTATGCACATAGATTGGTCCCCGCTGGCTGAATATCCTCACCATTCTTAGCCTTTGCCCTTTTGAATTCTAGCTCTTTTTTGAATTCACCGACCTTTGTATCTATGAACCGTCTCCAAACCCTACGAGGCAAAGAAAATTAAATGAACAAGAGAGTTATTAGTTACTTGATATTAGGAAATGAACGAAATAGGCCGATCGATATAGAGCGCAAATGAATGAAAATAATTACTTATGCAGCATTCTTCTCATGTCGACCCAAAGCTTTGGATCCTTATTCAGAGAGTCGTGGACGAGACATTCTGAGGTGTCAACTTTAATTACTAGCAGAATCCAGTGGAACCTGCGGACACGATACATGCACAGTAGGTCATGCATAACTCATCGATTAGCCGGCCACATACCATGCATGGAGTAAACAAAAGAGAATGTGCTCAAGACAGAAACACTCACCCAAAATGGTAAGGAAATAGAATATCACTTTTGAGTTCCTGCTTTGTAAGAAACTGCCACAGGTCTGCCTCCATGTCGGCGGGGTGATGCTCCAACACATATCCATTAACGATGTGTGGGTCAATGAACCCAACATTATGGATGTTCCTTACTCTGCATTCCTTAATCTTCATTCTGCATGTATAATAGCGGACACAACAATATAGTTAGGACATATATATAGTGCAGGCAATATGAACGAGATGGGGTAGAAATAAATCACTTACAGAACATAGCAACTGATGATAGATTTGTCGAGCTCGCGCAGATTGAAAAGCTGGAACAATTCACTCAGATGAATTTGTACATAGTAATGTTTGAAGTGATGCTCATATCTAACTTCCGCATAAATATATTCTTTGGCGTTTTTATTTTTTATGTAACCCTTGTACCATTTCAGCAGACCTTTCATTTGTGGAGGTAGATCCTGTTCCTGCGCAGGCTCGACGAGAGGCCCATTCTTCACATATGTAATTACTACCTCCTTCACTGGCGCCTCATCAAGGCCTAACAGTTCACGAAGAGTAATACCTAAGTTGGCCGCTTGTTCTCTGGCACTCGTTACAGTCAATCCATGTGATGCCGCAGCTGCTATGATATCGGGGTCATCCGGACCGGCGGCTTTCACTATAAGCGGGGCAATCGATTGTTTACTTTGTTCCCCGAGCTGGGCAACTCGTTTCCCGCTTTTTTTACTTTCTAATTCCGTTTTCTCGGCCTCCTCCAAGGCTTTGTTCTCCTGGTTCTCCGCCCGCTCTTTCTTCTCCTTCAACATGAGTGCCTGCCTACGAAGTTCACGTGCATAGTCGTCAGGCAGATTCTTCGCGGCTTGGGACGGTGTGCTCAAAAATGACTTAGCCCACTTCTTTTGCTCATCAGAAAATACTGGCTTGGGCTTGGGCTCTCTTTTCTTCTTGCAGTCCGCCTTCCATTTCTCATGATCAGCAGCCGCGGCCGCGGCAGTTTCCTCGGCACTACGTTCCCAAGGCCTTGTGGGGAGAGGCTTCAATGATGGCTCCGGTACCTTTGTGGTCTTAGGTACATAAGGGTCCGGGTTAATAATCCAGGACTGCTTCTGCTTCTTTGCCGGAGGTGGATTGGGGGGCGGCGTCTGATCACCCGCCGGACGAGGACTGGGGGGCGGCGTCTGATCACCCGCCGGACGTTGTGGACTGGGGGGGCGTCGGCTGACGTGACGGAGGTGTAGGTGAACTGCCACCACCGTAGGGGGGTGGACTTGTTGTCCTTGGCGCCTCGCCTGGAAACTTGATAAACTTCTTTTGCCATAGAATGAAATGGCGCTTGACATCTCCAAGTCTTTTCTCCCCTTCAGGTGTAGCAATGTCAATCTCCAGGTCCTCAAACCCTTGGACTATGTCCTCCACCGTGACGCGAGCATAGCCATCTTGAATGGGGGTGTTGTGGTGGAGTGCTCCAGGTAAACATGGTAAAGCACTGCCGATGGCTACCTTCACGGACATGTTCCCGATAGGATAATACATATGACATTCTTTCATCTCCTTTATATCGTCCACGGGGTAGCGAGGAGGCTCCGGTGCAGTAATTTCGACCACCAGAGGCTCCGGTGCAGTAATTTCGACCACCAGAGGCTCAGGTGCAGTAATTTCGATCGTCGGTGCATCTGCACCAGCCGGTGGGGCCTCCGTGGAAGCCACACTGCTTCTCCGCTGCTGGCTTCTGAGATCCGCTGGATGATCTTCATGCTGCGCCCGAGCTACATCTCGTTCGGCTACTAGTACACCCACGGTTTTCTTCATCACATCCATTTCCGATGCCAACCGCGCCACAACATCTGCTTCCCGATCCATCTTTCTCTTCCGGCTTCTGTAACCGTACGGGTCATCGTTCTGGGGGAACCCTATTTTCCACGGAATGTGCCCCATGCCTCGTACACGTCCTCCGTGTTCAGGATTCCCGAGGGCTTTTGTCAGCGCGTCGTTCTCTCTGTTGAACTTGATCTTCCCCTCTTGAGCATCCCTCATTGCGTCAATAAGGGCTTGGGTGGGTTTAATTATTTTTCCCCGGTAAACACAGTCCCCTGTCTCCGGGTTCAGCGTTCCCCCATGCTCGTACCACCAGCTTTTGGCCCTTGGGTCCCATCCCTCCGTACCTGGACGGATTCCTCGCGCCCTCAGCTCGTTCTCCATCTTCTCCCACCTAGGCTCCCAAAGGCGATACCCTCCTGGCCCCATAATATGATTGTACTCCTTCTTAGCCGCATTTTCCTTTTTTTCGATATTTGAATGAACTGCTCCGATTTCTTTTGCTTCACAAATTCTGGCCAATCATGTTTCAGTTTCTCATATTGTCCTTTGAAATCCGGAGTCTTGTTCTGCTTGACAAAGTCATGGGCTAGATTTTGCTTGAATTTCCGGAATGCGTCGGCCATCTTATGAAGAGCGAACTGTTTGACTAGCCTCCTCCTCTCCTTGTTTTCCTCAATCTTGTTACCCTCCTCATCGAATTTGTTGTATTCCGGAGGTAGAACGAAATGTTCCATAAGCTTTTTGAAGCAATCTTTTTTTGTTCTCTTATCGACGAAAGTGAAACCAGCAATTCGTGCCTTCTTTGGCTTATTCCACTCCTGGACGGTGATCGAGACGTTGTCTCTAACAATGGCTCCGCATTGGTTGACAAACTTGGTGGCGTTCTTGCGGGGCTCCAGCGGCCTGCCGGTTGCACTGTCGACAACCTCGATGGTGCATGTTTCTCCTTGTTTCATCGTCTTGGTTGCGCCACGCTTTGACGACGTACTCGATTGTTTCGACGATCCGGCCGAGGGCTAAAATAAGAAAGAGAGTCGCGCGCGTTAGTCCACACATATTTATTCAAATCAGTTAGTTTGTATCACCAGAGGCTCAATGTATATATATATACCTCGGCGCCGGAGGTGGTTGCTACTTCCATTTGAAGATCGTCGTTTATCGACGTTTGTTCGGCATCATCTTGCTGACGGCGCCCTTCATCTTCACCGTCAAGGTTCAGATAAGAAGAGATATCATCTTCTTCTTGTCCGGTCGGCACATATAGAATATCGCCGTTTATGATGCCGAACATATGTGCTTCACCGTCCGGATCATAGTTGTCCATAATTGGGTCAGCTCTATCGTCCGCCATTATGTCAGTCCTGAAAACATGTAGTAAAAACAAATTAATTAAGTGAAGAAGGGGGGCGATGGCGGTGGCGGTGGCGAAAGGGCGGTGGCAAAAGGAGGGGGCGAGGAAGGGGTGGGAGAGGGTGTCGCGGTAGAGCGCGAGACGGGGCGGCAGACGACGGCGTCACGGAGAGGGAGGCGAGGACAACACATTTATAACCCTCGCCGTCCCCTCTCGATCCCTAAAAAAACACCGCGCGCATCGCCGCCCCCCCTCGCCGCCCCCTCTCCGTATATACGTTTTTTTTTGTTAATTATCAAATTTTACGTTTTTTTTTGTTAATTATCCCTAAAAAAATTCTCTCTCTCTCTCTCTCTCTCTCTCTGCTCTCTGCTCTCTCTCTCTCTGCTCTCTCTCTCTCTCTCTCTCTCTCGATCATCGCTCTCTGAGCAGTTGAGGGCGGCGAGGCCGGCGGCCCGAGGATGGATTGGGGGGCGGCGCGGCGTTGAGGGCGGCGAGGCCGGCCGGCGGCGTT
>NC_057813.1:691259660-691264739 GCF_018294505.1 Triticum aestivum
CATAGCTTCACAATGGCTACTCGAACATTTTCCGGCAGGAGCCCCCTCAAAGCAATCGGAAGCAATTGCGTCATAATCACGTGGCAGTCGTGAGACTTCAGGTTTTGGAACTTTTTCTCCGCCATGTTTATTATTCCCTTTATATTGGACGAGAATCCAGACGGGACCTTCATACTGCTCAGGCATTCAAAAAAGATGACCTTCTCTTCTTTGGTCAGAGCGTAGCTGGCACGACCTTGAAACCATTCCGGATGCCGGTCATCAGGGTCTTTCAAACGTTGCTGGTCCTGCCGTGCTTCCTTTGTATCATTTGTCTTCCCATACACGCCCAAGAAGCTTAGGAGGTTCACGCAAATATTCTTCATAACGTGCATCACGTCGATTGCAGAGCGGACTTCTAGGACTTTCCAATATTCTAGCTCCCAGAATATAGATTTCTTCTTCCACATGGCTGCGTGCCCGTCAGCTCCCTTCGGAACTGATTGTCCGCCAGGACCCTTTCCAAAGATGACTTTCAAATCCTTGACAAAATCAAATACCTCAGCACCAGTGCGTTCCACAGGCTTCGGCCGGTGATCTGCCTTGCCGTTGTAATGCTTGCCTTTCTTTCTTACTGGATGAATTTTCGGAAGAAATCGACGATGCCCAAGGTACACGTTCTTCTTACAATTTGGCAAATGTACACTTTCAGTCTCATGTAAGCAGTGCGTGCATGCATTGTATCCCTTATTTGACAGTCCCGAAAGGTTACTAAGAGCAGGCCAATCGTTGATGGTTACGAAAAGCAACGCTCGTAGGTTAAATTCCTCTTTTTTGTGCTCATCCCACACACGGACACCAGGTCTGCCCCACAGCTGTAAAAGTTCATCAACTAATGGCCTTAGGTACACATCGATGTCGTTGCCGGGTTGCTTCGGACCTTGGATGAGCACTGGCATCATAATGAACTTCCGCTTCATGCACAACCAAGGAGGAAGGTTGTAGATGCATAGAGTCACGGGCCAGGTGCTATGGCTGGAGCTCTGCTCGCCAAAAGGATTCATGCCATCTGTACTTAGACCAAATCTTATGTTCCTTCCGTCAGCTGCAAAATCTTTGAACTCTCTGTCGATCTTTCTCCATTGCGTTCCATCTGCGGTGTGTCTCAACTCCCCGTCCGACTTACGGTCCTCTTTGTGCCATCGCAACAACTTGGCATGCTCTTTGTTCCTGAACAGACGTTTCAACCGTGGTATTATAGGAGCATACCACATCACCTTGGCGGGAACCCTCTTCCTGGGTTTCCCGCCCTCAACATCGTCACCAGGGTCATCGCCTCTGATCTTATAACGCAATGCAGTGCATACCGGGCATTCATTCAAATTCTCGTATTCACCGCGGTAGAGGATGCAGTCGTTGATGCATGCATGTATCTTCAGAACCTCTAAACCTAGAGGGAAGACAACCTTCTTTGCTTCGTACGTACTGGCGGGCAACTCGTTATTCTTTGGAAACATATTCTTCAACATTTTCAGCAAGTTTTCAAATGCCGAGTCAGCTACACCTGCCTGTGCCTTCCATTTCAGCAAATCCAGTGTGCAGCCCAGCTTTTTCAGACCATCATCGCATCCGGGGTACAACGACTTTCTGTGATCCTCTAACATGCGATCCAAATTCTCCCTCTCCTTTTCAGTTTCGCAGCGTCTCCGTGCATCAGCAATGGTCCGACCAAGATCATCAACGGTCTCATCATGTGCCTCTTCTTCACCTTCACCTTCACCTTCCCCTTCACCTTCCCCTTCACCTTCAGCATCCTCCATGAAAGTATCACCGAAATGAGCAAGATAGTTTTCATCGATGAAATCATCCCCTTCTTCATCTTCTTCCATTATAACCCCTCTTTCTCCATGCTTGGTCCAACAATTATAGCTTGGCATGAAACCGTGCCGAAGCAGGTGCAGGTGAACTTCTCTTGAGGAAGAGTAACCCTTCTGATTGTTACAGTCAACACATGGACAGATAACAAAACCCTTCTGCTTGTTCGCATTAGCCACTACGAGGAAATCTTTCAAACCCATAGTGAACTCGCGGGAGAGTCGGTTACCGTACATCCATTGCCGATTCATCTGCATTATTATAATATAAAATATATAATTAACCATCATGCATTTGTTAAAGTAACTAGCTATAAACAATAGAAATTAAACAATGAACAACACACATGCATATTTTATCAATGATACACATGCATGAAAGGTTCAAGTTGCTAACCACGATCGAGGAGGAACCTCAAGTGTGGCTCCAACACTTCATATCATGTTTGTTTCACGCTGTTGGGCATTTCATCAAACACCTTGTGTGCATAAGAGGAACCAAAAGCAAACCTACACCCCCTTGTGAAGAGAAGTGGCACCAAATGGCTAAGTGAGTGCGCTGAACTGGTATATATAGGGGAGGAGCTTTAGTCGCGGTTGGCCAGGCCAACCGCGACTAAAGGCCTTTGGGCACCTTTAGTCGCGGTTGGCCTGCCCAACCGCGACTAAAGCCCCTCACGTGCACCAGCTGGCCACCGAGCGCCCTGGCCCAAGCCTTTGGTCGCGGTTCGTCTGCCGAACCGCGACTAAAGACTTCATTAGTCGCGGTTCCTACAGTTTCGCGACTAATGGGGCTGGACGGAAGCCTCTTTTTCTACTAGTGGGTAACACCAACCGGTACTAAATGTTTGGGTGTTTTTTTTTCTTTTTTCTTTAATTTTGTGTTTTCAATTTAATTTAGTGATTGTTTTACATTATAATGAGTTGTTAAATCATTAGGTGAAAGTACCGCGGATTAGTTTCGACTGGATGCATTGGATATCTAGCTAGCTAAGTGATCAAGTATATGCCATATCCATATTAATTATACTTGATCAACTATAATATGTACGGATATGGCATATACTTGATCACTTAGATAGGATCCATCCAACTGAAACTAATCTGCGGTTTCTTTCATTAAATGATATAATAACTCATCATCATCATCATATTAATCATCATAGTCATGCATTACCGCTAGCTATATATCTAATCACCACCAGCACTACTATCTTAAAGAAGAAACATTCACTTACCAGAAACAAAAATATCATCGAGTTCAACATGATTGTCATGATATTATAAGCGTTCATATATAACACCACAAAAGCAAATCACTTAAGTTCAGAACGAAGAACACATACATGAAAGGACAACTACTAAGAGCAGCATGAACTAGCTAAATCACTCCTACTAGCTACTCTCTCTCTGATAAAATAGCATAGAACATGTATAACTCTCCTGATTCATCAAACTGGAGCATGCCGATGAACCTCTCTCCTAATCGTGGGTTGCGCTTCTCATTGCTGCCCCCTAGTACTTTTCTGCGATCGTTAACAATTTTCCTCCAATCTTTCACTATTAAGCATTCATCGCTTCTAGATATCCTGAATGCATTAATGTGCAATGCATGATATCTTGGCCGTAAGCTAACAATTGACATGCGACCTTTAGTCTCGATCCCCTCAGGCACAACTGTCATCGGGAGTCCCTGTTGAAGAACATCGTATAGTACTTAATTAATATACTTAGCAATGATAGTTTAGCAGAAAAATTATGTATGCAAAAGATGCACTGAGGACAAATAGTAAAATTTTTACCATCATTCCTAAATAGATGTGACCGTATTTCAATACAATCACTATTGGTCGCACATTTTGAGTAATAATATTTCTAAGTGCAGGAAGAAAATTTGTCTTGACAGTATGAAGATCCTCAAGCCATGAAACATAATGACTTATCTCCTCGCAGTTTAGTTCAGCTCCGGGACAGTAGTAGGTCCTGTCTACCAAGCGCCGGACATGTTTGGTTGAATAGAGATAAGCTGTCAATAGAAATTAGTTGTCAATTATTTTTGAATAAGCAATATCAAAGACAAAAATATAGTTGAAAAGAACTCACATAATGGTAGAACTGGAGGCGTCTGCATATCGACCCATATGTCTCTATTACCTTCAACATCATCTTCCGGATGAATATCAAAGGTGATAACCATACCAGGCTCAAATGCATAAGCCTTGCATAGTGCTTGCCAAGTAAATAGATGTGACCGTATTTCAATACCATCACTATTGGTCGCACATTTTGAGTAATAATATTTCTAAGTGCAGGAAGAAAATTTGTCTTGACAGTATGAAGATCCTCAAGCCATGAAACATAATGACTTATCTCCTCGCAGTTTAGTTCAGCTCCGGGACAGTAGTAGGTCCTGTCTACCAAGCGCCGGACATGTTTGGTTGAATAGAGATAAGCTGTCAATAGAAATTAGTTGTCAATTATTTTTGAATAAGCAATATCAAAGACAAAAATATAGTTGAAAAGAACTCACATAATGGTAGAACTGGAGGCGTCTGCATATCGACCCATATGTCTCTATTACCTTCAACATCATCTTCCGGATGAATATCAAAGGTGATAACCATACCAGGCTCAAATGCATAAGCCTTGCATAGTGCTTGCCAAGTTTTGCATTCAAAATAGGTGTACGTGTGTGCATTGTATACTTTGACGTTGAAAGTATAACCATCATGCTCAGTTTTCAGGTAAACTCTCTTTACCTCCATAGTTTCCATATCTTTGAAACCTATCTTATCCAAAACAAAAATTCTTGCATGGCAGGGGATGCGCTAGTAGAATAGTGAAAATTAAAAATTATAAGTCAGGCAAATGAAGCATATATATAAGTCATGCTTAATTACAAAAACAGACTTGTCATTGTGACTTACTGTATCGAATTCGAAGGTCTCATCCAGCTTGATGCTGAATCGCCTACCATCAACAAGGAAATTTTCTGTCGCATAGGCCGCGCTGGTCTTCACAGTATTCACACATAATGAATTTTTTTCCGTCGTCAGACGACATTTCCTATGTTCATATTAGGCGAAACATTAAACACTTACTAATTCAATTAATTCAACTATTTCTATTAATTAAACTAAGCATTCACTAAAAATAAACTAGTTATATTAATTCGATTAGTTCAACTAAGTATTTACTAAAAATAAACTAGTTCTATATATTAATT
>NC_057813.1:691268000-691274393 GCF_018294505.1 Triticum aestivum
TTCCTCTTCTTCTTCTCCTTCTTCCTCTTCTTCTTCCTCTTCTTCTTCTTCCTCTTCTTCTTTTTCTTCTTCTTCCTCCTCTTCTTCCTCTTCTTCTTCCTCTTCTTCCTCTTCTTCTTCTTCCTGTTAGAAAGGGTTGAAAATTGATGACGTGGCTTAGAATGGTGCGTACTGAACGCAAAAAAGTCTGAAGTTGTAATAAGTTTAAAAAATAAAGTGCCAGTTTTTGCCGTAACACAAGAAGTCCGGAGTGCTAATAAGTTATTAAATATAAAAAAAGGCGCAATGCTCGTTAGTCAGCTTCAAACCTTTCGGAACAGGGTAGACTACACTGCACACACTCCGTGCAATCTATTCTATTCCGAAAGGTTGAAGCTAAGCAAGCTGCAGGTGAGCATTGCGCCTCTCCATCGTCTCTGCACTCACGGCTTATAAAAAGCTCCTACTACCTCTCTCCTAGCGAGGTGGGAGTACTAAAGGAGTTCCTGGGGCCCACGGCCTGACACAGCATCATTAGTACCGGTTCGTGGCATGAAACGGTACTAAAAGTTCGCCACGAACCGGTACTAATGAGAACGGCCGGCTAGCCGTTGGAACTGGCACTATTGGACACATTAGTGCCGGCTCAAAAACAAACCGGCACTAATGTGTCTCATATTAGGTCCATGTTCTACTAGTGGCCATTGGAAAGCTCTCTGTATTAGGGTGGATTAACGAGCTTCTCAGCTCATTAAGCTCGTACTCGTTAATATAAGCTCGTTAAGATTAACAAGCTTTTGCTTGGTTCGTCTAAAGCTCGTTAAGCTCGCGAGCGCTCATTAACAGATTATAATGTGTTACAGTCTACATAATGAGTGTGTACGTGTAGTTTTTAAGATGAAATATGGTGACTATCAGGGGCGGGTCCAGCTCAATTCAAGGGTATTCAGCTGAATACCCATTATTTTTGGCAAAAAAATAGGTATATATGGTGTATATACTGAGTTTGCATATGGAAAAACGAAACTGATACAACAGACTTGCTCGTTAACCATTTAAGCCCAAAACAGAGCTAGCCCAGTAGCCTGCCATCTTTTCCCTTAAGGCCTCAACACTACGGCCCAAATGGCTGGAGCGCAGCGCACGCACACGTCCATCATCGCCAAAAAAAATTCCATTGATCAATGAGAATACTGGACGCGAAGACAAACCGGCTGCATCCTTTCGACCCTTCCCCGCATCGATCTTTCTGTTCGCCGTTCGCACTCTAGACGTCACTCCGCCACGCGGCTGGCCAGGGTTGTTGCCGTTCGCACGCGAGCCGCCACATCGCGCCGCCGACAAACCCATCTGTCGCTCCTTGCCTTCCTTTGTTTCTGAACTTCTGATCCCTGAAGTGGCAGCGCGCAGCAGGCCGCATCGATTCAATCTCAAAGACACAACCACGGATTGAACTATTGAAGGTATAGTTGCTAATTACATGTATTAATCCTTCAACTTCTGAAATTGGGATCTCTCCTCTCATGCCGATTCTTAGTCGATCTGAATTAATTTATAACTGCAGCTGCAGGGTAAAGGCACGGTTTTTTCTTTGTTGTCCAGCAGGTTACGCTACTACAGTATAGACAGACAGTGGCCAGGGGCAGAGTTTGAGCTCCTAAGTTAGTTTGACCACTTATCTTTCTATTTAATTATAGTGGAATTAGTGACTTGTTTGCACTCAATTATGAATTGTTTAGACATGATAATTTACAATTTTCCATTAGTGTTTGTAATATGAGAATTTTCATAAATTTTGGATTTATTACAATGAGCATTACATATTATGTATAACGATTAGTACTTTAAAACTTGAACAATTTTACTATTTAGATGTAAAACATGAAGAGGAAGAATACGGGTGCAACTGATTTAAGAGCTTTCTTATCATTTGCTATTTTATAACCTCTCTCTAAATATTAGTTTTTGCCGTAATATATTGAACTATTTTTACTTCTATATGTTAAACAATACCAAGTTATGCTAATTTTTTATTAATATATTATATTGTGCAATATCTTTTATCAATAAGCTGCTATAATCGGTTACACGCGCCAAAAGGAAAGCTATAGGCTTCACAAAAACAGTTTTCAAATTTTCAATGCACAATCCTCAATTCCTGGGCCCGCACCTGGTGACTACAAGAAGAAATGCACTAGTTTGCTGGCCCCTATATCGGTTAGATTGAATAAATTGGCTGAGGTGCTACAAAAAGTTTATCATGTAAGATGAAAATATGTTTTTTGTTGTTACTAACGAGCTTAATGAGCTACTAGTGAAACTCTGTAGCTCGTTCGTTAAGCTCGTTAAGCTTAACAAGGTGAATCAATGCTTGACTCTGTTCATTAAGAAGCGAGGTACGAGTTTAACGAGCCGAACAATCGAGCGCTTATTAAGCTCGCGAGCTACGAGATTTTGGTCCAGCCCAATTTGTGCATCTCTTTGTACTGAAATAATCTCAGCAATAGCAGCTGTGAAAAAAAAAACTGTGCATGTTTCAGCCCAAACTAACACAAAGTCGTGCAGCCCAACCCATTATTGTGCTCTGTTTTGGCCTCATTATAGCCAGGGGCTGAACGGGGCTGCCTCCAGCCAGCACAAGAGGAGTGCCTGAACAGGCCTAGCGCTGGGAGAAGCCAAGACAGCAGCAGAAGGCTTTCTGCTCGCTGGGTAGCAAGAAGCTGGCTGGAGATGCTAGATTTCCATATTTCGTGAACTTTAGAGAGGTTCAGAACATGCCCTAGGATGATGTGAAGAGTAGAAATAGAATACGCAATTTTGAAGTTGCAAAGTGGCGGTGAAGAGAAAGGGGGGAAATAGAGGGATAGAAATGGTGGAAAGATAGAGGGGAAAGAAAGATATTACAATTTTAAAAGTACTTTTTGTATTATAAAATGAAAGAAAAGAAAAAAACAGTTAAAAGTATAAGCCGAGTGTTATATAGCAGGTATTCGGCTTACCTTTAACTGATTTAAAAATGAATACGGAATTTTCTTTCACACATTGTAGTTTTCAGATGTTCCCTTGATCCGCAAAGATTGTCCAAATGTTTTTTCATTTGGGAGACAAAAAGAAAAATATTTATGCCCAAATCGCGAGGCACAAAATGAATGGTTAGATAAGGGGGTTGTGTGCCCTCATGTTTAGCGGCAACTTTCCCCACAAAATAATTGTTGCTGTCAATGCATGGTGGCACTAGTAGAAGACAGGGCTTTTGTCCCGGTTCGTAAGGGCCTTTAGTCCCGGTTCTTAAACCGGGACTAATAGGTCGTTACTAATGCATCCCCCTTTTAGTCCCGGTTCTTACACGAACCGGGACAGATGGGCATCCACGTGGCCGCTGCGGGCAGCCCAGGCAGAGGGGCCTTTGGTCCCGGTTGGTGACATAAACCGGGACCAAAAGGCATCCACGCGTCAGAGGCTGGCTTTAGCAGAGGTTTTTTTTTTGAAAGTGGCTGGTTTAGGGGTTTTGGGGGTTAATTTAGGTTGTTATTAGCTAGCTAATAGAGAGAAGTGTCCTCTCTTATCTTTGTGCTTGGTTTACCAACCCTACTGCTATGTTCATTTCACCCGATGATATATAATAACTCTTCATGCTCGCGTCATACATCATCATATATAATAACAAGTCCTACTAATCATGCATCATCATACAACTTCTACTCGTTATTAATAACAAGTCATACGATCATCATACTCGAGTGAAGTCATCGAACCCAACCCTACATAATTGTTCTTAGCACATCATCAGTATCAGGTAGACCTAAACACAGTTAAGATAAAATAGCATAAAACAATATAGACCCTGACTCTCCATTATGAAGAATGGAGATCATCATGTCTCCAATTCTTGCGCTTCGCTTCATTTTGCTTTCAAGAAGCTCCTTACGACTGTCCATACATTTTTTCCATTCTTTGATTGTCATGTCTCCACTTCTTTTAGAAATCCAGTATGGACAGTTGAGATTCGTAGGACGACCTGGTTGTATGTTCAAAACATCAAGGCGATCGTGCGTATACATCAGATGAGGCACACAATCATTCGGGATTATCTGTTGAAAAACATAGTAATAACTTCGTAGTTAGCAATGATGTACTAGTTTTAGAAGTATGCAAAAAGATGCACGGATGTCATAATAGTAAAAAAATCTTACCATGGTATCTCCATGGTAGTTACTGTAGTTCAACATGTGCACTAGTGGCACGTATTGACCATAATATTGAGGAGTTCGATTGTAGACATTGTAATTCTCAAGATCAGTACAAAATGCGATCAGATGATTTTTCTCGTTATAAGTTAATTCGAAGCCATCGGTGTAGTGGGTTTTGTCTACCATCTGCCGCACATTCTTTGAAGAATGAAAATAATCTGTCAATGGAAATAAGCTGTCAACTATTTTGAAATAAACAGTATAAATTACTTAATAACTATGTTAAGCTCACATGGAGGAAGAATTGGAGGTGTATCCACAAGGACCCAAATGTCCAATTGTCTTGCTTGATTGTAGGATCACCAAGATCCATGGTGACAAGCATATCCCCATCAAAACCATACATCTTGCAAAGTGCTTTTCAATTTTTGCAACCAAAATGGGTTAGACTCTCAACATCGTACAACTTTACTTTAAAATCCACACCATGATGGGTCCTTAGGAGAATTGTTTTGGTTTCCATATTTTCATGGTCTTCAAAACTCATCCTCTCCAAGACATAGCGTCTTGCATAGCATGGGATAAGCTAGTCGAATTGGAAAAGATGAAAAATACACGTTAAAATAGTTGAAGTCGTGCTTAATTACAAAAAAAACTATTGTCATCGTTGCGTACCGTATGAACATCGAAGGTCTTCTCGAGCCTAATGCTGAAGCGTCGATCTTCGTCCAGCTCAATGAACCTGTCGCACATACCTCGGTCGCCGTGGCACCAGTCGCACTCCCCCAGGCGGTTTTCGTCGTCCGAGTACGACATTTCCGGCCTATGTTCATAATTCAAATATTAAACTTGTATAATTAAATATATGTACTAAAAAACCTAAATTAGATCATTATTATTAATCACGGGTTGACTATCGGTGATGGTACATAGCTCATTCTTTCATTCTCGAGTGCATTATTACACCAAATTGTCTAGCACACGGAAATGAAGGAGAAGTTACCCCCACGACAGCGTGAATGATGGAGGGGGCTCCAAGATTTCTGCATAGAGTGCTCTTCAAAATTTTAGCATTCAAAGTAGGAGTACTTTTCCTATATGAGCATTCAATAAGCAAAACCAAATCGTAAAATAAAGTAGTATTCAAATTAGCATGCATTCAATTATAACCAAAACTACATCATCTCTTGTGTCCGTACATCGTCGAATATTATCACTAATACTCCTCGAATACTATCATATATATATAGCATCGCTAATACAGCTAGAACCGTAGCGCCCGACGGGTATCGTCGCGGGCGGTGGACACCCAAAGATAAGGAACCATCACAGGATGATAGCTCCAGTGAGATCCCTGAAGAACCTGCCAGGTATTGTTGAACCTGCCCTCCAATGCAACCATGTAGCGACGGACGTGCTCGTCCTCCTCGCTGACACGGTGACGTACCACCTCCGCGGTGTCCGGAAGCCTCGGCACCGTCACTGGCCCACGCGACCGCCACCAAACAAGGATCGGGTCAACAACGGGCTGCCTCCTCACGAACCTACATCCCCAGGAAGGTAGCACCTCCCAATACCAGCCCGGCGGAGCCCAGCCCCGAACATGGCCCTGATCAAGCAGGCCTCCACCGCCGAGTTGACGACGACGAGGATGCGGGATAGGCATCGTCGACGTCGATGCGGGAACTACTTCTATATATAATTAAATAAAGTAGTTTTATTAATTAAATCAACTAGTTCAACTACTAAGCACTTACTATAAATAAATAAAGTAGTACTTACTAAAAACAAACTAATTCTATATATAGTAAAATAAAGTAGTTTATTAAATCAACTAGCTAGTTCAACTATATATGAAGTACTTACTATAAATAAAATAAAGTAGTACTTACTAAAAATAAACTAGTTTAACTATAGTTCTATTATTTTTCTAACTAATTATATTAAACACTTTCTCTTCTTATTTTTTTCCTTTTTCCTCTAATCTAAATATGAACATATTCATAAATTAATGACTTTGATCATGCACAATTTTCCTATACATACAAAATATGAACATATACATAAATTGACAAAGAAAATACTATGAACAAAAAAATCATTAAAATTCTATGAACAAAATTATAACATAAAAAAATCATAAAAATTCTATGAACAGAAAAAAAATCATAAAAATTTGACATATTCGATCTTTACATATATACGAACATACAAACATGCATAT
>NC_057813.1:691274878-691285674 GCF_018294505.1 Triticum aestivum
AACCGGGACAAAAGAGAGGCATTGGTCCCGGTTGGTGCCACCAACCAGTATCAATGCACACCTTTAGTCCCGGTTGGTGGCACCAACCGGGACCAAAGGTCGTGTGCTGGCGCGGTGCGGTGCTATGTTTAGTCCCACCTCGCTAGCCGAGAGGGGCTCGGAGTGGTTTATAAGCCCTGCCGAACCAACCACTTCGAGCTCCTCTCTACTGCAGGTTTACGGGCCTAAAATCACTCTCTGTGCTTGTGGGCCTATTGGGCCTACTGCGGGCCTGCATCCTGGCCCTGGTAATGGGTTTCTAGTCGTATGCTGGCCGTGGTGGCCCTATAGGTGGCACTTTTTTTAATTTTTTTTTCCAGTTTTTTTGCTTTCTTTTTTGTTTCTAATTACTTATTTATTTTCTTTTACAATAATTCTTTTTGCTATTAAAGTTTGTAACAAAATTCTAATTACTTATTTATTTTCTTTTATGATAATTCTTTTTACTTTTAATGTTTTGAACAAAATTCTAATTACTTATTTATTTTATTTTATAATAATTCTTTTTGCTATTAAAGGTTGTAACAAAATTCTAATTACTTATTTATTTTCTTTTATGATAATTCTTTTTGCTTTTAATGTTTTGAACAAAATTTTCATTACTTATTTATTTTCTTTTATGATAATTATTTTTGCTATTAAAGTTTGTAACGAAATTCTATATAATTTTAGTTTCAATAATACTAGAGGTTTATAAAAGCTTTTTAGTTGATTCCTTTAGTACTAGTTCTAAGGCTGATAGAAAGGCATTTTAGTTGGTACGTGTTTTAAGGCTGGGGCCCCACGAGCACCTTTTAGTACCGGTTCGTGGCATGAACCGATAAAAGTGTTTTTTAGTTGATTCTTTCTGCAGATATTTTTTAGTCCCACCTCGCCAAGCGAGAGGCACTTGCAGCGGTTTATAAGCACTGAGTGTAGAGACGATGAAGGGAGAAGCGCAGTGCTCACCTTCACACTGCTTTGGAGGAATACTGTCTTTTTCGTGTAAACGTTGCAGGTCCTCCCGTGCCTTAGTTGTATCTTTTGTCTTCCCATACACGCCCAAGAAGCCTAGCAAGTTGACGCAAAGGTTCTTCGTCACGTGCATCACGTCGATCGAAGAGCGGGCCTCTAGGTCTTCCCAATAGGGTAGATCCCAAAATATAGATTTCTTCTTCCACATGGGTGCGTGTCCCCCAGCGTCACTCGGAACAGCTAGTCCGCCGGGACTCTTTCTAAAAATTACGTGTAAATCATTGACCATAGCAAGTACGTGATCACCGATACGCATGGCGGGCTTCTTCCGGTGACCTGCCTCGCCTTTGAAATGTTTGCCTTTCTTTCGACATTGATGGTTGGTCAGAAGAAATCGACGATGGCCCAGGTACACATTCTTCCTGCAGCTTCCTAGGTATATACTTTCGGTGTCAGCTAAACAGTGCGTGCATGCGTGGTATCCCTTGTTTGTCTGTCTTGGAAGGTTACTGAGAACGGGCCAATCATTGATGGTTACAAACAGTAACGCATGCAGGTTAAATTCCTCCTGTTTGTGCTCATCCCACGCACGCACACCGTTTCCATTCCACAACTGTAAAAGTTCTTCAACTAATGGCCTTAGGTACACATCAATGTCGTTGCCGGGTTGCTTAGGACCTTGGATGAGAATTGGCATCATAATGAACTTCCGCTTCATGCACATCCAAGGAGGAAGGTTATACACACATAGAGTCACGGGCCAGGTGCTGTGATTGCTGCTCTGCTCCCCGAAATGATTAATGTCATCCGCGCTTAAACCAAACCATACGTTCCTTGGGTCACGTGCAAACTCAGACCAGTACTCTCTCTCGATTTGTCTCCACTGTGACCCGTCAGCGGATGCTCTCAACTTCCCGTCTTTCTTACGGTCCTCACTGTGCCATCGCATCAACTTGGCATGCTCTTTGTTTCTGAACAGTCATTTCAACCGTGGTATTATAGGAGCATACCACATCACCTTCGCAGGAACTCTCTTCCTACGGGGCTCGCCGTCAACATCACCAGGGTCATCTCGTCTGATCTTATACCGCAATGCACCGCATACCGGGCATGCGTTCAAATCCTCGTACGCACCGCGGTAGAGGATGCAGTCATTAGGGCATGCATGTATCTTCTGCACCTCCAATCCTAGAGGGCATACGACCTTCTTTGTTGCGTACGTACTGTCGGGCAATTCATTATCCTTTGGAAGCTTCTTCTTCAATATTTTCAGTAGTTTCTCAAATCCTTTGTCAGGCACAGCATTCTCTGCCTTCCACTGCAGCAATTACAGTATGGTACCCAGCTTTGTGTTGCCATCTTCACAATTGGGGTACAACTTTTTTTTGTGATCCTCTAACATGCGATCGAACTTCAGCTTCTCCTTTTGACTTTCGCATTGCGTCCTTGCATCGACAGTGACCCGGCGGAGATCATCATTGTGCACATCGTCTGGTTTCTCTTGATCTTCAGCAGCTTTCCCCGTTGCAGCATCATCGGGCACATCGTCTGGTTCCTCTTGATCTTCAGCAACTCCCCCCGTTGCAGCATCACCGTATTCAAGGGGCACATAGTTGTCATCATCCTCTTCTTCTTCGCCGCTTCCATCATAATCCCTATTTCTCAGTGCCTTGTCCAAACATTATAGTGTGGCACGAAACCCTTCTAAAGCAGGTGGTTGTGAAGGATTTTCCGGTCAGAGTAAGACTTCGTATTCCCACATTTACTGCATGGACAACACATAAAACCATTCTGCTTGTTTGTACTCAGAGGTGTGTCTGTCACCATACATCTATTGCCGGTTCATCTGCGTGCATTACATGTAATTATGTGTGTCAAAATTAAAAAAAAATCAGACAAATATCTATCTAAAGTAAGAAAATCAGACAAGTATCATAAAGAAGATAAGAACAAGAGGCTCACCACGGTGGTGCCGGCGATGAGATCGGCGCGGGCGATCAACGGCGGTGAAAACAGGAACGGGGCGTGACGGACCCCTAAATCTAGACAAATCTCGAAAAAATGGATCTCCTAGGTCGAGCTTCGAGAGGAAAAAGCTTAACTAGTGTGGCTCGGGCATTTCATCGAACACCTCATGTGCATAGGAGGTGAACTAGAGCACCCAAATGCCCTCTCCTCGCCGGATTAAAAAAACAGAGCACTGTGGAGTGCTCTGCCGCGGCGGTGGGTATATATAGGCAAGTTATTTGTCCCGTTTCGTGGCATAAACCGGGACTAAAGCCACCCCTTCTGTCCTGGTTCATGCCACGAACCGGGACCAATGGTTGTGGGCCAGCAGCGAGGACCATTGGTCCCGGTTCGTGACTCGAACCGGGACAAATGGTTCTACACGAACCGGGACCAATGCCCATGAGGCCCCGACCGGCCCCCTGGGCTCACGAACCGGGTATAATACCCCCCATTGGTCCCGGTTCTTGAAGAACCAGGACTAAGGGGCTGGCCGGGACCGAACGGTAGCCCTGTTTTCTACTAGTGTGGATGTAACAAGAAAATCTAATTAAGCTTTACAAATCTGGATTAATCAATTAGCAAGATCCCTGGAGTTCCGTAGCAACACACTTGAGGACGAGTCGGAGGAATGAGTGGTGTCGCCGGTGTTGACCAAAGAAGAGCGAACACAACCGGAGCTAGAGCTGGAGCTGTCAATGGAGAAAGCTTCATATGGGCCGGAGGAGGACACGGTGCCCAGCACAGTCCTGTACATGTGCAGTGGGAGCGCTGGCAGCCTTACCTCGTCATACTGCAGGACGTGCATTGCCAGGGCGACAGACGGCCGCTCGCTTCGGTCCGGATGCGCGCACCAGAGCCCTACGACGAGCACCCGCACCATCCACCGCTCGTTGGCCTCGTCTCCCCTCAGCCAGTCATCGGCCGCGTCGAGGATCGCGTTCCTGCCGTACAAGCTCCACACCCACCTGACCAGTGTGAACGATTTCCCCGCGGTATCCATCACCGGCCACCGGCCGGAGATGATCTCAAGTAGGACGACACCGAAGCTGTACACAACGGACTCGGTGCATGGCCGGCGCGTGTTGACGAACTCAGGATCAATGTAGCCGGCGGTGCCGAGCACAGCCTTGGTGGTCCGCAGCAACCCCGTGTCGTGGTCGACAAGCCGGGCCAACCCGAAGTCTCCGAGTTTGGTGCTCATGGACGAGTCGAGCATGATGTTGTTGGGCTTGATGTCGCCATGCACGACGCACTACTGCCACTCTCCGTGGAGGTAGTGCAGCGCGGATCCCAATCCAAGGATGATCTTGTACCTCTGTGGCCATGTGAGACATTTGTCCTTACTGTAGAGATGCTTGTCTAGGCTGCCCTCCGCCACGAGCTCATAGACGAGCACGAGACCCTTGTGGCTGTCGCACCAACCCAGCAACTGCACAAGGTTACGATGCTTCACTCTGCTGATGATCCTCACCTCAGCCTCGAACTCCTTTCTCCCCTGCGCCGATGACTCGGTCGACCACGTCTTGACCGCCACCGCACGACGGTCGGTAGCTGCAGGTGCAAGCGTGAGGTAACCCCGGTAAACGCTCACAAAGCCGCCTCGCCCGAGCTTCTCCTCCTCCGCGAAGTGTCTCGTTGCGGCAACCAGCTCGTGGTAGGTGTATCGTCTGGGTCCGCCGGCAGCCACACCTCTCTCGAGGTTAGCTCTATGGGTGTACCCTTCTTGCCTGTCCTCATTTGCCTTCATTTTATTGTGTCGCCGCCATAGCAACATGGCCACACATTTTTTTTTGAAAAGGAGGAAGACCCCCGGCCTCTGCATCTGGACGATGCATACATCAATTTTTATTAATTATTAACACAAGACCTTACAAAGTCATACAATAGTAAGACTAAAGCCATCGTCTAAGCAACATCTGTCACTACTCCTATCCAGTTGATGAAGGGGCGCCGATAATTTGGCCTAATACCAACCAAACCTTGCAGCCAAACCTAACATTTAAGACCTAAAGTCCCAACCAGGACGCCTGCCGGGTATGGGCGCCCACTAGTCCGGCGTGCTCCTCAACCAGGACGCCTGCCGGGTACGAGGCCGCCGCAGCGACCTACCACCAATCCATCTTCAGAACTGTACTGCTGCATCTACCTTGCCCGGTCTAGCTGCCGTCGACGCCAAACCGCGTCACCCTCCTGCGCAAGTCCATCTCCACGCATTGTACACCGAGTCACCACAACGCCATGCCGCCGAGATCCGCCGCCATCAATGAGTGAGATGAAGCACCGCTTCACCAAAGAATCCGTCCTCTGGTCCCTCGATCACGTGTGCACCTCCAAGAAGGACGCCCCAAAGGGGGGAACGACACTAGAGCATCGCCGTCATCCGATCATCTGATCTAGGGGTTCCTTCGGAGGTAGCAGAGAGTGGCTTTGAACTTCTCCACGGTGATGCCTTCAAGAAGGAAACAATGCAAATAGCGCTGCCACCGCCGGCCACACATACCACCAAAGAAAGCAATGGGACTAGTACGGATGACAGGATCATTACTAACTTTTTGTGGTTGTTCCTGGTCGGAAGAGGAGGTAGAGTGGAACTGAATGACCACGAGAGTATCCGGTGCAGCTTGGAGGCGTTGCTGGTGGCCGCCGAGAAGTTGACGGCGACCTCCTCCGGCAGCTGTGTGCTCATATCGACGGTTGCATTGACCTGGAACAGGGCTTCGTCGATGAGGAGATCAATGGCCAGCATCTTGGACACGTTCTGGTACGTGACAGTTGCCTTCATGACATAGGACGACGTGAGGTTCTGCGTGGTCGTGATGGGGGTAGACTCCGTGGAAACCATGGAGTTGACGTCGATGCCGACATGGTTCTTGCTGATGCCTTTTGAAATTTAAAGGCTGTGGTACTTTGCAGGGAGAAACAAGTGGTGCGTACCCTTTGTATCCCTCAAAAAAGTACAGTACCACGCTTGTAGTTTAACCAAATGTTGCACCTCCAGATGCTAAACTTGAACAACTATTCTTTTGTCTTATGTTCAAATTAATGTACGAGGAGCCAACAAGATAAAACCACTGAATACGTAGTGTAAATTTTCTTTCAGGGGATGCATCATGTATGTATACTCGGGCTGACCCAACATTTGCTGCGCAGTATAGATATGTGTACTCGGGGCTTACCCCGAATGCATAGACGATACACAAGCCAAATGCACAAATTAACAATGGATAGCCAAACCAAATAGGAACCTCAGTTTGTAATACATGACCACGCCGATACATCTCCAAGCAGCACATCACACATATACGTGTTGCTGAATCAATCACACACAAATTTACAACATCGTTTCGCAGTCTTCGGCAAGCAGCACTCTCATCACACCAATGTGGTTGTGCAACCGTGCCAGACACACCACAGCCACGGGCACATCCCTTCTTATTACAATCACAAATCCAAACACAAACCAAACCAAACCAAACAGACGGCGTACCGTCTCGACCTCACTGGAAACAATAAAGCAGGTGCGCACACACGCAACATCAAGCTAGCACCCGTTTATTCTTCAAAAAACACACAACCACAATCTTGCGAAAGAAACACTGACTTGAACTATTGCGTCAATGTGTAGCAGTCAGAAGAAGCAAGACGACGCCATCCTCTTGCACCACCAAACCTACACAGAACAGCACAACTGATATTAATGATAGTGGAATGCATAAGTGAGTGGATGATAGGAATTCAAACACAAGACATGGATGATTAACTTGTTGCTATACATCTACACTCTACATCAGTATTCTTTGAAGTGCAGATTATCATAAAGTAAATGCTAGTTTTATAAGGTACATGCTTGAAACAAAAAACAAAGGGAGAAAGTCTTGTGCACGTGTACCTGAATGGTTCACCGGAGAACCGAGACTCCCTCCAGGGGCATCTTGTAATAAGACGAGTGGCGCGGCTCGAAGAGGGAAGGATGGTGGCCAGCCTCCAGCCCGTCCCACTCTAGCTTGTCCCACCAGTCCTTCTCGCAGTCAACGAAGGTGGGGCGGCTATCTCGGCCGGTGGCTGGGAGGCGCCTGAGACCCCAGCAGCCCCTGAGCCATACCCTCTCAAGCTTGGGAGCAAGCATCCTGACCTCACATATATGCCGCAACTTATAGAGCTCATACAGGTGGATGTGCTTCAGGCTTGGGAACTCGAGTACACCTTCTCTGAGGCCGGGATGAACAGGGAACACCGTCTTTAGATCACCACAGTTGACAATGTGGAGACTTTCTAAATTGGGCAAATATGATCTTTGAATAGCCCACAATAATGGAAGCACAAATGCGAGCCTAGGGCAAGAGTAGAGGTGTATGCTCTTCAGTTTCCCAAATGGACCTGTGTCCCTGCCACTGTAAGTCCTTCCTTTGCTCCAAATGCAGTGCGCCATTAGTAGATCAGCAGCCCAAAATGTCTCTATATTTTCAAAGGGCCTGATGGTATCATAGTTAGCCATGAAGACTGCGTGCATAGTGGGGCATCTCACCACATGGCACTGTTTAAGATGTGTCCATTTAAGATGCGTCCCATCTCTAGACATCATGTATTCAGAGACGACAGTTTTGATGGAAGAGTTATCATGCACATGCAATGACTTGGTTTCATTCGTGGCAAAGATGACAGCCTTGATGGCTTGTATGCTCTCCGTGCTAGCAATGCTAATTCCCATACCAATCTCAACATGGCAGCCTAATGGCTGAAACTGCATCCCATTGCTGTAGTCGTGATCAACAATTATGTTGCCAACAGAGACATCAATGTAGGTGTTGTAAGTATTGGGGGTTAATGACTTTGGTTGAGGACCCATTATTTGCCCACTATTACCAGGGCCCATCTTCTCCTCCATATAGCTTTGTCCCTTAACATTGGTGGTACAAGGGACACAAAGATTTAGATGGAACCTATTGCTCTTCCAACAGAATCGATCATTGCTTTGTAATACCAAGGACTGAAAAAACCTTATGTCCATTATAGTAACATACATTTCATGCAGTTTTGTTTGTACAGGGCAGACCGAGGAATCAATGTGCAACACTGTCAATGTTGGCAGACCCTCTGCTGGCCATAAAATGGCATGGAGTTGCATACATCCCAATAGAATAATTTGTTGGAGACATGAGACCTGAACCACCCGAGTTGTGAGGTCAAGTGTCTTGACTCTTGTGCCTGAGAGGTCCAACTCCTCAAGGTTTGGAAGTGATCCATGCAGTGTGAAGTCAGACAATCTTGCACAGCCAACAAGGGAGATGCGTCTTATTCTGGCTTCCTTGAAATCATCCTTTCTTGGTCTTGCATCTAAACTGAATGATTCAAGCGATGGAGGGAGTCCTTCAACATGCTCCAAACCAACACAACCATCTAGAACCAGAGTCTTTAGGCTAGTTGATCTTGACAAGCTGGGCAAAACTGTGAATTCATCCTTTCCGCCCGTCTCCCTAGAGCAACTAGGTCAATTACACGAAGCTTGAGAAGGTTCTGCAGTTGTCCCCATGCAAAAATGATCTGCCAAAACCTTCCATTTTTTATATGTACTGCCCTAATGTTTGCAGCCATTTGTTGTATTATCTCTGGTGATGAAGGTGGATCCCAACCTGTATTGCATATGGCTATCACCCATAGGCTCTTAAAAAATTCCATTGTTGGTACATCTTGCTTATTGTCTTCTTCTAGTCGTAGATCCTGGCAGCTATCTAACCCGAGGTATCTTAAGTTGTGGCAACAATGAAAAGGAGGAGAGGAAAAGCTGAAGCTGCAGCGGCATAATTTGAGCACATGAAGATTCTCCGATTGATGAAACATGTCATTAGGTAACGACCATAACTGAGGATCAGACTCGCTTGTAACTGTGGCAAGGAAAAATGACGTTGATTCTGGATGCACAACAGAGCTGTCCTTGGAAAATATCCATCGTTTTGGAGGAGTCTCCAGTTCACGACCGAAAGAGGGCAATGCATTAGACGAGTAATCCACCATATTTATCTGTTGATGCAGAGCAGCTGCAACCTCCCATGCTTCATCGGACTGACCTCCTTGTATAATACCATCACAGACCCAGTAGCTAGAAGCATGGGTGGCCCAGTCGTAATCCATGATGTTGCTTCCATGAGAATTTAATGACAACATATACAAGCAACACTCTTCAACTGCTTTACCAAGATTATCCGCGTACCTAGCAATTTCTCTAGCCTCATTTTGCAGCAAATAATTCCACCCGCGAAGACTCCAATACTCATAAAGGGAAAGATGGGAATCATCCACCTTTTCCCTTATTTCTGAGTTGAGCCGGAGCCTTCCTCGAAATGTCCACAACACTTTACTACCAAATGTGGACCATCGACTCATGATAGGTTGGGGAATGCCAAGATCATTCAAGTCAATTGTATTGTCGCTCCCATTATGGAAGACCACTAAACATCTATGTTGTATTAAGTCCCGATGGATCTCTGCCCCAACATCTTGTATCTCAACTCTGAAGCCTTCATCTACCCCTTTAAAATCATCTTCTTCATCTTGTGTATCAAAAATATCCATTACCCGGTGAGGAAGCTTGAGTTCTTGTGCGATTGTCCTCTGGAGTGCTCTTCGGCTTTTCCACCTCGAGCAATCGACGTGGATGCTCTTGTCAAATTTCTTCAACAGAGATGGCGGAGGGTCTTCAGCTATGGCTCTAAGCACCGCAGAAGCAGCCAACCCACGCCATCCATCAAAATAAATGGCCCTGTTTGCAGTACTGCTCGTATCCTCTAGATAAGGGATTAATCTTCGCACCGCATCTTGGACGGTGTCCGGACCAATCCTCTGCATTATTTGATGGTGATTAGTTGAGGTAACTCACTTTAGCAGTTTTCGTCTAGTAACTAGCTATATGCAAGAGGCGCAGCTACTTTTTTGGGGTTATTATTAGGGTCAACACTAATCATATGAACTGCATGCGTGGGCTCTGGTAGACGCTCATGGCAAGCCACGACCACACAATTTCAGTGTTTCTGTGTCCGTGGGACCTAGAGAAGATGAGAGGGTGCGCAGCTCGCGTGCACTGGGGAAGGGCAAGGAGAAGGTGGCGGCCGGTGTGTAGTCTTTGATTAGCGTCAGGTGCCATGCATGCATACGGTGGTCGGTGCAGGGACGAGCCAGCGTATGGCTGTGGTCACAGACTTAGGTAGTGTTTGTTTAGCTTTCCACCAAAATAAGCCCACCGATGAAACAAACACGTTGGCTTTGGCTTTTTACGAAACAACAGCACGCAACAACTGGGCGAGCAAGCAATAGATCCCGAGCGAGAGGAAATTTTTAGGGTTCCTCCGCATCCGTTTCACCGCGGCCCCGTGCTCGCCGCGATGGCTTGGACCGCCACCAGGAGCTCCTCAGCAACTAGGCGCCGCCCCGTACACGCTTGACCGCGACCGCCCCGCCCGACCTCAGCCGCGTCAGGGAGCTTGACCGCTGCCACCAGGTCCTCCCTCGTCCGCCGCCGCGCCTGACCTCGTCCCCGTCCGCAACCCCGGTCTGTTCTGTTTCTGTTGAGTATACTGTGCACGCGTATATTGTGTACTGGGTCCACCTTCTAGTTTATCTATATAGCTGAGGTTATGGTCTTTCTTTGTACCTGGTGTACCGATCAATGCATTGCGATTGCACATGCCATACTTCTTCTTCTATATATGGTATCTATGGCAGGTCGTTCCACCTAACCCTAGCCGCTGCCATCCACCTGCCGCCGTCGCCGCCGCGCGCCTCTCGCGCCGCCGCCGCCA
>NC_057813.1:691286081-691319734 GCF_018294505.1 Triticum aestivum
GACGTCGTCGTTGCCGTGCACCTCCTGCGCCGCCACCACCCGCCGCTGCCCCGCTTCCGCACCCCACTCCTCCTCCTCGCTAACCCCTCCCAAACCCTCTCTCCCACCCGAGCCGCATCCCCACCCAAGCCGCACCCCACCCGAGCCACCGCCCCTAAACCCTAGTCGCACCCAACCCACGCCATGAGCTCCTCCTCCTCCACCGTTTTCAACCCCTTCGCCGGTCCCGACGTCACTCTCGTCCGCGACCTCAACATCCATCAGCACGTCCCGGTGGTGCTTGATCAATCCACCGCCTCCTACTCCGCATGGAAGCGGTACTTATCCTTCGTGTTTCGCGAGTACCTTCTCCACGGCCACGTCAACGGCACCGTGGACTCGAGTCTCATGATTCATGACAAAGAGTGGATGATCCTTGACGCCACCATCATCCGCTGCTTCTACCTCACCATCTCCAGCGACCTCTTCCACACTGTGGTGGATGATGACGACGACGCCTATGCCGTCTGGACTAAGCACAATGGCCTCTTCACGGACAACAAGTTGCAGCGCAAGGTCCTCCTCCACGGCGAGTTCTACGGGTGCCAACAGCTTGACTCGTCCATTGACGATTTTTGCATGCGCCTCAAAAAGCTTGCCGATGAGCTCGAATCTCGGGGAGACAGCTGGCGACGAGCTCCTCATCGGCACCCTCAATGCCGGCCTCAACGAGGATTTTGGGAACGCCGCCTCAGACCTCACCCTCATCCCGGAGCCTACCTTCGCTAAGGTGGTAGCGTACCTCAAGCTGGAAGAGCGTCGGATGAAGATGGCGCGGACTCGGGCGACAAACACCACACTTGTCGCTGGCCCCCGCGGGGGCCAGGCCCCGTCACCGCCGCGTCCCGCGCCGGCCCAGCCACCAGCACCCGCCTACCCGCCCGCCCCGGTCGCCCCCTTAGTGGCGGGGGGGCCTCGCGGCGGCCGCCGAGGAGGCCGCAAGTAGCAGCAGGGGGCGCGGGCACTCAGGGAGGAGCAGCCTGCTCTCCGCAGCAGCAGTACCAGCCGGCCCCATGGTACGCTGGCCAGAACCCATGGACTGGCGACATGCACGCCTAGTCCATGCCGGTTATGCGTGCTCCTGCCCCGGCTATTCTGGGCGCCCGGCCTCCATCTCACCAGGTGTTCTACGCCACGCCGCAGCCTTACGCGGCATCCTACGGGCCCCTCACCTACGGCTAGTAGCCGCAGCCTGGTGGGCTGCCGCCGCTGCCCCTGACGGCCCTGCCACAGCAGCATGCTCTCCCGCTGGCGCCGGCGGACCCGGCTCTCCTGGCGGCTCTTCACACCACCCACTCATCATCGACCTACACCGGCGGTGGCGATTGGTATATGGATACTGGAGCTACAGCGCATATGGCCGCTCATCCCGGTCACCTCCACACCTCCTATCCCGTCCATACTTCCACTCGCATCACCGTCAGTAACGGTTCCTCCCTTCCCATTACTCACATAGGACATGCATCTTTTCCGTCTAATTCTACTCCATTGTCATCTAACATCTTAGTTTCCCCTGATCTTATTAAAAACCTTGTTTCTGTTCGTTCTTTTACACGTGAAAATCATGTTACCGTTGAGTTTGACGATTGTGGTTTCTCTGTTAAGGAAGCTCGCACCCGTATGGTACTCCACCGATGTGACAGCCCCAACGAGCTCTACCCGGTTCACTCCGCCACCTCCACCACCTCCGTCACCCCTGTCGCTCTCGCCACCGGAGTGAATCTTTAGCATGCTCGCTTGGGTCATCCCAACCCCGCCACCCTTTGTCATATACTTCATAGTTTTTTTCCACGTGTAATAAGAACGAGGATCACTAGTGTCATGCATGTCTCCTAGGCAAACATGCTCGTCTTCCGTTTAGGGCATCTTCTCATGTTGCATCGTACCCGTTTGAGTTAATTAATAGTGATGTTTGGACCTTTCCTGTTGCAAGTAATACAGACTATCTTTATTATCTTGTCATACTTGATGGCTTTTCGTGCTATGTGTGGACCTTCTCGTTGCATTGTAAGTCGGATGTTATATCCACTCTCGCCGCCTTCTACTCTTATGTTCTCACACAGTTTGGTCGTTCCATTCTCGCGTTCCAAATAGATAACGGGAAGGAGTTCGACAACCTAGTTGCTCGTACTCTCCTCACCACACATGGCACAACTTTTCGTCTCACCTACCCATACACTTCGCAGCAGAACAGTCGCGCTGAGCGTGTCCTTCACACTCTTAACGACGTTCGGACTCTTCTTTTTCATGCCAATGTGCCTCCGCGCTTTTGGCCTGACGCTCTCGCCACCGCATCACTCTTCATCAACATCCGTCCATGCCGTACTTGCGGGAACTTTGCACCTCATCACCTCCTCTTCGGTGCACCGCCCTCTTATGATAAGCTTCGCATCTTCGACTGTCTCTTCTACCCTAGCATCGCCACCACTGCGCCTCATAAGCTAGCACCCCGCTCCGTTGCCTGCATCTTTCCCGGCTACCCACCTAACACTAAGGGCTACCGTTGCTACGATCCCATCTCATATCGTGTTTTCACCTCCCGACACGTTTACTTTGATGAGAAGGTGTTTCTGTTTCAGCAACAGGTACCTCTCGTCGCCCCGTCGCCGCCGGCCCACCGGCGACTCCGTCAGGTGGACGGCCCCACTCAGCTCTCGGATCGCCCCCGGGCTTTGGCGGTCCTCGTGCCATGGGATGAGCTATGCTTCACGCCCCCACGCCACCAGAGCCCTCCATGTTGGTGCCCTCCTCTTTGGCCTCCTCAGCCGACCCCGCCGCCTCGGCCAGCGCCCCCTCTTCACCCGCCGCCCCCACCTCGGGCGCCGTGGGCTCGGCTGCCGCGCCCTCCTCGGTCGTGTCGCCGGCGGCCTCGCCAGCCGCATCGCCGGCCTCCTCGCCAGACGTCCTAGTGTTGCCGTCTCGCCCTGTCACTCGGGCCCGAGCCTGCGTTCACCACCTGAGTTTGCGGTACTCCAGCTACGAGTACCTCTTCTCCAACTCCACCGCGGAGCCATCCCCTATTCCTGCGTCTGCTCACGCAGCCCTTCGTGATCCTCACTGGCTTGCTGCAATGCAGGAAGAGTTCGATGCTCTCCAGCGGAACCGCACCTGGACGCTGGTCCCTCGGCCTTCTCGCGCCAATGTCATCAGCGACAAGTGGGTCTTTCACCACAAGACCCGCTCGGATGGTACACTTGAGGGCTACAAGGCTCGCTAGGTGGTACGTAGTTTTCGATAGCGCGCTGGAGTTGACTTCAATGAGATGTTTGCACCGGTTGTCAAACCGGGCACGATCCGCACCGTCCTCCAGCTTGCGGTGTCCCGAGGCTGTCCCGTTCATCAGATGGATGTCTCCAATGCCTTCCTCCATGACCATCTGGAGGAGCAGGTTTATTGTGAGCAGCCGACCGGTTTCGTCGACGCATCTCTGTTGGGGAACGTTGCAGAAAATTAAAATTTTTCCTACGGTTTCACCAAGATCCATCTATTAGTTCATCTAAGCTACGAGTCAAGGGAAGAGTTTGCATCTACATACCACTTGTAGATCGAGTGCGGAAGCGTTCAAGGGGATGGTGATGATGGAGTCGTACTCGTCGTGATTCGGATCACCGATGACCAAGTGCTGAACGGACAGCACCTCCGCGTTCAACACACGTACGGGACGGTCGACGTCTCCTCCGTCTTGATCCAGCAAGGAAGAAGGAGAGGTTGAGGAAGGCAGCTCCAAGGGCAGCACGACGGCGTGGTGCAGTTGGTGCAGCAGTATTCCGACAGAGCTTCACCGAGCACGTACGGAGGAGGAGAGGTGTTGGGGAGGGGAGGGGCTGCACCTTGAGTTGTGGTGTTCAGCAGCCCTCCCCTCACCCCTCTATATATAGGAGAAGGGGCAAAGGGGGCCAGCCCTCTAGGGAAACCCTAGAGGGGGGCGGCGGCCAAGGGGTGGGGGACTTGCCCCCCAAGCAAGGGGGTGCGCCCCCTTTAGGGTTTCCCCCCCAACCCTAGGCGCATGGGCCCAAGGGGGGGGCGCCAAGCCCACTAGGGGCTGGCTGCTATCCCTACGCAGCCCAAGTGCCCCCCCGGGAGGGGTGGTCCCTCCCGGTGGACCCCCGGAACCTTTCCGGTGGTCCCGGTACAATACCGGTATGACCCCGAAACTTTCCGGTGCCTATTTAACAACTTCCCATATATAAAACTTTACCTCCGGACCATTCCGGGACTCCTCGTGATGTCCGGGATCTCATCCGGGACTCCGAACAACATTCGGTAATCACATACTTGTCTTCCTGGTAACCCTAGCGTCACCGAACCTTAAGTGTGTAGACCCTACGGGTTCGGGAGACATGCAGACATGACCGAGACTCTCTGGTCAATAACCAACAGCGGGATCTGGATACCCATGTTGGCTCCCACATGCTCCTCGATGATGTCATCGGATGAACCACGATGTCGAGGATTCGATCAAACCCCGTATACAATTCCCTTTGTCAATCGGTACGTTACTTGCCCGAGACCCGATCGTCGGTATCCCAATACCTTGTTCAGTCTCGTTACCGGCAAGTCACTTTACTCGTACCGTAATGCATGATCCCATGACCAAACACTTGGTCACCTTGAGCTCATTATGATGATGCATTACCGAGTGGGCCCAGAGATACCTCTCCGTCATACGGAGTGACAAATCCCAGTCTCGATCCTTGTCAACCCAACAGACACTTTCGGAGATTCCTGTAATGCACCTTTATAGTCACCCAGTTACGTTGTGACGTTTGGTACACCCAAAGCACTCCTACGGTATCCGGGAGTTACACGATCTCATGGTCGAAGGAAGAGATACTTGACATTGGAAAAGCTCTAGCAAACGAACTAACCGACCTTTGTGCTATGCTTAAGATTGGGTCTTGTCCATCACATCATTCTCCTAATGATGTGATCCCGTTATCAACGACATCCAATGTCCATAGCCAGGAAACCATGACTATCTGTTGATCACAACGAGCTAGTCAACTAGAGGCTCACTAGGGACATATTGTGGTCTATGTATTCACACGTGTATTATGATTTCCGTATAATACAGTTATAGCATGAATAAAAGACAATTATCATGAACAAGGAAATATAATAATAATGCTTTTATTATTGCCTCTAGGGCATATTTCCAACAGTCTCCCACTTGCACTAGAGTCAATAATCTAGTTACATTGTGATGAATCGAACACCCATAGAGTTCTGGTGTTGATCATGTTTCGCTCGTGAGAGAGGTTTAGTCAACAGATCTGCGACATTCAGATCCGTATGTACTTTGCAAATTTCTATGTCTCCATCTTGAACATTTTCACGGATGGAGTTGAAACGACGCTTGATATGCCTGGTCTTCTTGTGAAATCTGGGCTCCTTCGCAAGGGCAATAGCTCCAGTATTGTCACAGAAAAGTTTGATCGGCCCCGACGCATTGGGTATGACTCCTAGGTCGGTGATGAACTCCTTCACCCAAATAGCTTCATGCGCTGCCTCTGAGGCTGCCATGTACTCCGCTTCACATGTAGATCCCGCCACGACGCTCTGCTTGCAGCTGCACCAGCTTACTGCTCCACCATTCAACATATACACGTATCTGGTTTGTGACTTAGAGTCATCCAGATCTGTGTCGAAGCTAGCGTCGACGTAACCCTTTACGACGAGCTCTTCGTCACCTCCATAAACGAGAAACATGTCCTTCGTCCTTTTCAGGTACTTCAGGATATTCTTGACCGCTGTCCAGTGTTCCTTGCCGGGATTACTTTGGTACCTGCCTACCAAACTTATGGCAAGGTTTACATCAGGTCTGGTACACAGCATGGCATACATAATAGATCCTATGGCTGAAGCATAGGGGATGACACTCATCTCTTCTTTATCTTTTGCCGTGGTCGGGCATTGAGCTGAGCTCAATCTCACACCTTGCAATACAGGCAAGAACCCCTTCTTAGACTGATCCATTTTGAACTTCTTCAAAATTTTATCAAGGTATGTGCTTTGTGAAAGACCTATGAGGCGTCTCGATCTATCTCTATAGATCTTGATGCCTAATATATAAGCAGCTTCTCCAAGGTCCTTCATTGAAAAACATTTGTTCAAGTAGGCCTTAATGCTGTCCAGAAATTCTGTATTATTTCCCATCAAGAGTATGTCATCTACATATAATATGAGAAATGCTACAGAGCTCCCACTCACTTTCTTGTAAACGCAGGCTTCTCCATAAGTCTGCATAAACCCAAACGCTTTGATCATCTCATCAAAGCGAATGTTCCAACTCCGAGATGCTTGCACCAGTCCATAAATGGATCGCTGGAGCTTGCATACTTTGTTAGCATTCTTAGGATCGACAAAACCTTCCAGTTGTATCATATGCAGCTCTTCCTTAAGATGCCCGTTAAGGAATGCCGTTTTGACGTCCATCTGCCATATCTCATAATCATAGTATGCGGCAATTGCTAACATGATTCGGACGGACTTAAGCTTCGCTACGGGAGAGAAAGTCTCATCGTAGTCAATCCCTTGAACTTGTGGATAACCCTTAGCGACAAGTCGAGCTTTATAGATGGTGACATTTCCATCCGCGTCCGTCTTCTTCTTAAAGATCCATTTGTTTTCTATCGCTCGCCGATCATTGGGCAAGTCAGTCAAAGTCCATACTTTGTTTTCATACATGGATTCTATCTCGGATTTCATGGCTTCTAGCCATTTGTTGGAATCTGGGCCCGCCATCGCTTCTTCATAGTTCGAAGGTTCACCGTTGTCTAACAACATGATTTCTAGGACAGGGTTGCCATACCACTCTGGTGCGGAACGTGTCCTTGTGGACCTACGAAGTTCAGTAGCAACTTGATTCGGAGTACCTTGATCATCATCATTATTTTCCTCTTCAGTTGGTGTGGGCATCACAGGAACATTTTCCTGAGCTGCACCACTTTCCCGTTCGAGAGGTAGTACTTCATCGAGTTCTACTTTCCTCCCACTTACTTCTTTCGAGAGAAACTCTTTTTCCAGAAAGCATCCGTTCTTGGCAACGAAGATCTTGCCTTCGGATCTTAAGTAGAAGGTATACCCTACAGTTTCCTTAGGGTATCCTATGAAGACGCATTTTTCAGACTTGGGTTCGAGCTTTTCAGGTTGAAGTTTCTTGACATAAGCATCGCATCCCCAAACTTTTAGAAACGACAGCTTAGGTTTCTTCCCAAACAATAATTCATACGGTGTCGTCTCAACGGATTTAGACGGTGCCCTATTTAAAGTGAATGTAGCTGTCTCTAGAGCGTATCCCCAAAATGATAGCGTTAAATCGGTAAGAGACATCATAGACCGCACCATATCCAATAGAGTGCGATTACGATGTTCGGACACACCGTTACGCTGAGGTGTTCCAGGCGGCGTGAGTTGTGAAATGATTCCACATTTCCTTAAGTGTGTACCAAATTCGTGACTTAAGTATTCTCCTCCACGATCTGATCGTAGGAATTTTATCTTTCGGTCACGTTGATTCTCTACCTCATTCTGAAATTCCTTGAACTTTTCAAAGGTTTCAGACTTGTGTTTCATCAAGTAGACATACCCATATCTACTCAAGTCATCTGTGAGAGTGAGAACATAACGATATCCTCCGCGAGCCTCAACACTCATTGGACCGCACACATCGGTATGTATGATTTCCAACAAGTTAGTTGCTCGCTCCATTGTTCCGGAGAACGGAGTCTTGGTCATCTTGCCCATGAGGCATGGTTCGCATGTGTCAAATGATTCATAATCAAGAGACTCTAAAAGTCCATCAGCATGGAGCTTCTTCATGCGCTTGACACCAATGTGACCAAGGCGGCAGTGCCACAAGTATGTGGGACTATCTTTATCAACTTTACATCTTTTGGTATTCACGCTATGAATATGTGTAACACTACGTTCGAGATTCATTAAGAATAAACCATTGACCATCGGAGCATGACCATAAAACATATCTCTCATATAAATCGAACAGCCATTATTCTCAGACTTAAATGAGTAGTCATCTCGTATTAAACGAGATCCAGATACAATGTTCATGCTCAAACTTGGCACCAAATAACAATTATTAAGGTTCAAAACTAATCCCGTAGGTCAATGTAGAGGTAGCGTGCCGACGGCGATCACATCGACTCTGGAACCATTCCCGACGCGCATCGTCACCTCGTCCTTTGCCAGTCTCCGCTTATTCCGCAGCTCCTGCTGTGAGTTACAAATATGAGCAACGGCACCGGTATCAAATACCCAGGAGTTACTACGAGTACTGGTAAGGTACACATCAATTACATGTATATCAAATATACCTTTAGTGTTGCCGGCCTTCTTATCCGCTAAGTATTTGGGGCAGTTCCGCTTCCAGTGACCCTTCCCCTTGCAATAAAAGCACTCAGTCTCAGGCTTGGGTCCATTCTTTGACTTCTTCCCGGCAACTGGCTTACCGGGCGCGGCAACCTCTTTGCCGTCCTTCTTGAAGTTCTTCTTACCCTTGCCCTTCTTGAACTTAGTGGTCTTATTGACCATCAACACTTGATGTTCTTTCTTGATTTCAACCTCTGCTGACCTCAGCATAGAAAATACTTCAGGAATGGTCTTTACCATCCCCTGCATATTGTAGTTCATCACAAAGCTCTTGTAGCTTGGTGGGAGCGACTGAAGGATTCTGTCAATGACTGCCTCATCAGGGAGGTTAATATTCAGCTGGGTCATACGGTTGTGCAACCCAGACATCTCGAGTATGTGTTCACTGACAGAACTATTTTCCTCCATCTTACAACTATAGAACTTGTCAGAGATGTCATATCTCTCGACCCGGGCGTGAGCTTGGAAAACTAGTTTCAGCTCCTCGAACATCTCATATGCTCCGTGATGCTCAAAATGCTTTTGGAGCCCCGGTTCTAAACTGTAAAGGATGCCGCACTGAACGAGGGAGTAATCATCAGCACGAGACTGCCAAGCATTCATAATGTCTTGGTTCTCTGGGACGGGAGCGTCACCTAGCGGTCCTTCTAGGACATATTGGTTCCTGGCAGCTATCAGGATGATCCTCAGGTTCCGGACCCAGTCCGTATAGTTGCTGCCATCATCTTTCAGCTTGGTTTTCTCTAGGAACGCGTTGAAGTTCATGTTGACATGAGCGTTGGCCATTTGATCTACAGGACATATTTGCAAAGGTTTTTAGACTAAGTTCATGATAATTAAGTTCTAATCAAATTATGAACTCCCAGTCAGATTAGACATCCCTCTAGTCATCTAAGTGTTACACGATCCGAGTCGACTAGCCCGTGTCCGATCATCATGTGAGACGGACTAGTCATCATCGGTGAACATTCTCATGTTGATCGTATCTTCCATACGACTCGTGTTCGACCTTTCGGTCTCCGTGTTCCGAGGCCATGTCTGTACATGCTAGGCTCGTCAAGTTAACCCTAAGTGTTTTTGCTGTGTAAAACTGTCTTACACCCGTTGTATGTGAACGTAAGAATCCATCACACCCGATCATCACGTGGTGCTTAGAAGCGATGAACTTTAGCAAAGGTGCACAGTTAGGGGAGAACACTTCTTGAAATTGTTGTAAGGGATCATCTTATTTACTACCGTCGTCCTAAGTAAACAAGATGCATAAAACATAATAAACATCACATGCAATTATATAAAGTAGTGACATGATATGGCCAATATCATATAGCTCCTTTGATCTTCATCTTTGGGGCTCCATGATCATCTTGTCACCGGCATGACACCATGATCTCCATCATCATGATCTCCATCATCATGTCTTCATGAAGTTGTCACACCAACGACTACTTCTACTTCTATGACTAACGCGTTTAGCAATAAAGTAAAGTAGTTTACATGGCGTTCTTCAATGACACGCAGGTCATACAAAAAAAATAAAGACAACTCCTATGGCTCCTGCCGGTTGTCATACTCATCGACATGCAAGTCGTGAATCCTATTACAAAGAACATGATCTCATACATCACAATTCATCATTCATCACAACTTCTGGCCATATCACATCACATGATCAATCACTGCAAAAACAAGTTAGACGTCCTCTAATTGTTGTTGCATCTTTTACGTGGCTGCAATTGGGTTCTAGCAAGAACGTTTTCTTACCTACGAATAACCACAACGTGATTTTGTCAACTTCTATTTACCCTTCATAAGGACCCTTTTCATCGAATCCGCTCCAACTAAAGTGGGAGAGACAGACACCCGCCAGCCACCTTATGCAACTAGTGCATGTCAATCGGTGGAACCGGTCTCACGTAAGCGTACGTGTAAGGTTGGTCCGGGCCGCTTCATCCCACAATGCCGTTGAAGCAAGAAAAGATTAGTAGTGGCAAGTAAGTTGACAAGATCCACGCCCACAACAAAATTGTGTTCTACTCGTGCAAAGAGAACTACGCATAGACCTAGCTCATGATGCCACTATTGGGGAATGTTGCAGAAAATTAAAATTTTTCCTACGGTTTCACCAAGATCCATCTATGAGTTCATCTAAGCTACGAGTCAAGGGGAAGAGTTTTCATCTACATACCACTTGTAGATCGAGTGCCGAAGCGTTCAAGGGGATGGTGATGATGGAGTCGTACTCGTCGTGATTCGGATCATCGATGACCAAGTGCTGAAAGAACAGCACCTCCGCGTTCAACACACGTACGGGACGGTCGACATCTCCTCCGTCTTGATCCAGCAAGGAAGAAGGAGAGGTTGAGGAAGGCAGCTCCAAGGGCAGCACGACGGCGTGGTGCAGTTGGTGCAGCAGTATTCCTACAGAGCTTCGCCAAGCACGTACGGAGGAGGAGAGGTGTTGGGGAGGGGAGGGGCTGCGCCTTGAGTTGTGGTGTTCAGCAGCCCTCCCCTCACCCCTCTATATATAGGAGAAGGGGCAAGGGGGGCCGGCCCTCTAGGGAAACCCTAGAGGGGGGCGGCGGCCAAGGGGTGGGGGGCTTGCCCCCCAAGCAAGGGGGTGCGCCCCCTTTAGGGTTTCCCCCCCAACCCTAGGCGCATGGGCCCAAGGGGGGGGGCGCGCCAAGCCCACTAGGGGCTGGCTGCTATCCCTACGCAGCCCAAGTGGCCCCCCGGGAGGGGTGGTCCCTCCCGGTGGACCCCCGGAACCTTTCCGGTGGTCCCGGTACAATACCGGTATGACCCCGAAACTTTCCGGTGCCTATTTAACAACTTCCCATATATAAAACTTTACCTCCGGACCATTTCGGGACTCCTCGTGACGTCCGGGATCTCATCCGGGACTCCGAACAACATTCGGTAATCACATACTTGTCTTCCTGATAACCCTAGCGTCACCGAACCTTAAGTGTGTAGACCCTACGGGTTCGGGAGACATGCAGACATGACCGAGACTCTCTGGTCAATAACCAACAGCGGGATCTGGATACCCATGTTGGCTCCCACATGCTCCTCGATGATGTCATCGGATGAACCACGATGTCGAGGATTCGATCAAACCCCGTATACAATTCCCTTTGTCAATTGGTACGTTACTTGCCCGAGACCTGATCGTCGGTATCCCAATACCTTGTTCAGTCTCGTTACCGGCAAGTCACTTTACTCGTACCGTAATGCATGATCCCGTGACCAAACACTTGGTCACCTTGAGCTCATTATGATGATGCATTACCGAGTGGGCCCAGAGATACCTCTCCGTCATACGGAGTGACAAATCCCAGTCTCGATCCGTGTCAACCCAACAGACACTTTCGGAGATACCTGTAATGCACCTTTATAGTCACCCAGTTACGTTGTGACGTTTGGTACACCCAAAGCACTCCTACGGTATCCGGGAGTTACACGATCTCATGGTCGAAGGAAGAGATACTTGACATTGGAAAAGCTCTAGCAAACAAACTAACCGACCTTTGTGCTATGCTTAAGATCGGGTCTTGTCCATCACATCATTCTCCTAATGATGTGATCCCGTTATCAACGACATCCAATGTCCATAGCCAGGAAACCATGACTATCTGTTGATCACAACGAGCTAGTCAACTAGAGGCTCACTAGGGACATATTGTGGTCTATGTATTCACACGTGTATTACGATTTCCGTATAATACAGTTATAGCATGAATAAAAGACAATTATCATGAACAAGGAAATATAATAATAATGCTTTTATTATTGCCTCTAGGGCATATTTCCAACAATCTCTTCCTAGGCATGTGTGTTTGTTGTCCCAGTATCTCTACGGGCTCAAGAAAGCACCTCGTGCCTGATACCAGCGTATCGCCGGGTTCCTTCAGACACTAGGCTTCAGCGTCACTCGCTCGGATGCCTCCTTGTTTGTCTATCACCGCAGTTGTAAGTGCATCTAGTGCCCCTTAGTGATTTTGGTGTATTGAAGACTTATAGGTTAAGGGACTAATGCGTTTATGAGTATACACAGGTCTATAAGTCTATGAGGAGTTTGATATTTACAGAGAAAGTCGACCCCTAAAAATGAAGTTCTTCAACTGAAGACTTTGATATTCTGAAGACTTTCTGAAGACTTTGAAAGTGAAGAAATTGGTGTGACCTTGAAGACTTGGTATTCATTTGTGGAACATGAAGCGTGAAGACTTTTTGTTTTCGTAGTTTCATTTTCTCTTTCTTGAGTCATAGGAAACACCGTACTGTTAAAGGGGGTCGAGGAAATACTAAGGAAAAATTTCCATGTGATGCTCAACTCAAAATCCTACACCTACCAATCCCTTCGAGCGAAGCCTTTGGAAATCTCATACAGTTCAGTCACTTTTTTCAGTGACAGAGACGAAGTTCTTCTGGTCACTGATGAATTTGTTCTGACTGAGGAGTTAGGAATTCGCCAGTGCAGATTACCTACACAGTGAGGAACATGATAGCCCTGAGGAATTTGAGAGTCAAATTTCCGACCGTTGTTGTGCTGCGTGCCAGCTGTCCAAAAATATCTTATCCACCTAACGGTCATATCATTGAGGGGCATTTATGTCTTATCATGTCGGGCTGCTCCCTAGGCTATAAATAGCCGCCCCCTACAACCACTAGCTGGTTGGCTGCTCCGAGAGAACTTGACACTTGTCATTTGAGAGCAACCCATCCTCCGAGGACTTTGAGCGAAAATCATCAAGTGAGGAAAACCCAACACCAAACCCCTACAAACCCAAAGTGATTGAGCATCATTGAAGAAATTGATCCTGCGTGGATCCGACGCTTGTTACCTTTGAAGACTGTGCTTCTTCCAGACGGTTAGGCGTCAAGGTCTAGAGCATCCAAGAGGAATTGTGGATTGCCGAGTGACCAAGTCTGTGAAGGTTTGGAAGTCGCCTGAAGACATACCACGAGTGATTGGACGAGATCTGTGTGATCTTAGTTCAAGGAGAATACGATGAGGACTGGGTGTCCTGAGCTGCGTGCTCAGCGACTGGGTGTCCGGGACTGCGTGTCCTCGAGTTTAAATACTCGGCCGCTCCAACCAGACGTACAACTGAGACAGCAGTTGGAACTGGTCTACCAAATCATTGTCTTCACCAACCTAACTGGTTCTATTTCCTCAACCCTTTCATTTCCTCATTACTGTGTTGAGTGTTTGTTCATATCTGTGTTTGAAGACTTTGACTGAAGACTTTCTCAATTTCCTCAGTTCAATTTTTTCAGTCTGTTTGTCTTCATCTTGTGTTATCCTGTGATTATGCTTTCTGTACTCTGTGCTAGTCTTCATTTCATCATGATGACCATGCTTGTATTCTGTTATGCTTACTTCTGAGTACTTATTCCACTGCTAATAGTTCTTCGCTAAGGAATTTCCTCACCGGCAAATTCCTTAGTGAAGAATTCATAAAAATCGCCTATTCACCCCCCCTCTAGTCGACATAACGCACTTTCAATTGGTATCAGAGCAAGGTACTCCCTTGTTCTGTGTGATTTTGGCTTAACCACCTGGAGTTTTAGTTATGTCGACCGCAGGTATGATCAAGGTCTCGGCTGGGTGTCCTACCTTTGATGGGACAGACTACCCCTACTAGAAAAACAAGATGCGAATGCATCTCGAGGCAATTGACAACGATCTCTGGTATGTTGTGGAAAATGGTGTTCCCTTTGTCACACCCTCACTGAACGCTAACGATGTGAAGAGATTCAAGCAACTCGATTCTCAAGCGAAGAATATCATATGTGGCCATCTGAGTAAAGGACAGTATGGAAGAGTGAGTGCTTTGGAAACTTCTAAGCTTATCTGGGATAGGCTGTCCAAAGTGAATGAAGGAGTCTCAACTCAGCGTGACTCTCGAGTTGATGTTCTTCGGAATCTCTTCAACCGCTTCAAAAGACTCGACAATGAAAATGTCCAACAAACCTTTGATCGCCTCACTAACATCTCAAATGAGCTTCAAGCCCTCGGTGCCACTGACATCACTGACCATGAGGTGGTGAAGAAACTGTTGAGATCACTTGATTCCTCATTTGATACTTTGGGTCTGATGATACAAGAACGGGCTGACTACAAGTCTCTTGATCCTGCCGATATCCTCGAAAGGCTAAATACTCACGAGTTCCAGCTTGCTGAAAAGAGAGATCTCTATGGTTTGAGCTATGGCAAACCACGTGCCCTGAAGGCCAAGGTTGTTTCTGAGTCTGAATGTGAGGATTCTGGTAGTAGCCTTGGTGATCTTGAAGAATTGAGCCAGGAGCTAGCACTGCTCATGAAGAAATTCCAGAAGTTCTCAAGACGAGGTCGCTTAGGAAAATCCTCAAGAAGCAGTGATTCCTCATCAAGTGACTATAAGAGAAGGCTGTGCCACAAATGCAAGAAACCTGGTCATTATATTCAAGATTGTCCTCAGTGGGAAAAGGAATTGAAGAAGAAAAAATACAAGGATTACAGTTCTGATGATGCGAAGAAGAAGAAGAAATCGTCAAAATCTTTGTCAGCAAAATCCTCGAAGTCTTCATCTCACAAGAAGAGCAGCTCCAAGAAGGCTCGGGCATTCATTGGCAAGGAAATGGACTCTGAAGCTGAATCTGAGGAAAATGAGGAAGAGGAGGTGTCTGAAGAATCCGAATCTGGTATGGCGAGTCTAGCCTTCGCTACTGCTTTCGTTAGCAAGTCCATCTTCAACACTGAAGAAACTGACCCGCCCGACAAGCCTGATGAAGATAATGATGACTACGCTCCCACCTATTGCTTCATGGAAAAAGGTGCAAAGGTACTCAAATACACCTCCTCTGAATCCAGTGAAAATGAATCTGATGATAATATCAAGCCCAGCTACTCTAAACCTGCTAAGATTGCTGTGAAACAACAAAGGGCTTTTGAAAAGGTTCAAAACATGCTAGACAAAAGTGATGATATGTTGGGTGAAGAAATGGATCGCACTAAAGCCCTGACAGAAAATCTTCAAAGACTTCAGTCTAGGTTTGATAACCTTCAAAGTCATCATAACACTCTCTTATCTGATCATGAGAAACTTTCTTATGAATTTCTTCAAAGAAAGCAAGATCTTGAGAAGCTAAGGGTGAGTTATGAAGATCTTCAAAAGGAGCGCGATTCATTACTAGCTCAACAAATCAGCGCTACTCAAGAAGAATTTGTTCCTCCATGCTTAAAGTGCATTGAACGTGAATCTGCTAATTCATCACCTGAATGTTCAAATGCTTCAACTGTTACAAATTCTTCACCTGGCTCTGCTATCACTAATTCCTCATCTGAGGACATTGCTAGTATCACTGACGATGCAGGGCTGAAGGAATTGTACACAACAGGCATGTACAAAAGCCTCAAAGGGCATCAGATTCTTTGTGATGTACTCAAAAAGCAGATCCTCAACAGAAACCCTAGGAAAGAGGGTATTGCCTTTGAGAGGAAACTTAATACTGATGGAACATATTGGAAGCCTGAGCAGTACCCCAAAACCTCATGGGTTGCTGCAAAGGGACCTCCAGTTGATCCATCTAACTTATCTGGCTTTACATGTGAATCTTCTCATTCTTCTGATGAGTCATTTGACTCCAACTATAAACTGTTCAAAAATCAGAATGGTGAAGTATTTGCTAGATATGTTGGGACTAACTGCAGGAACGGTTCCCCTATGAAGAAAATCTGGGTTCCCAAAAGTTATGTTGAAAGTCTTCAGGTGAATGTCCTCATGACACCACCTGTGAAGAATAGGAACCCCAGATCAAACTCTTCATATGGACCTAATTCTTCATATGGATCCAAGTCCTCATATGGACCAAATTCCTCACATGGACCAAATTCCTCACGTGGATCAAATTCCACAAATGGATCAAAGTCCTCACATGATTATCATCGTGCTAACAATTCTGTTTCGCAGGGTAGAGCTAAGGGCTATGAATATGCACATTATTCTTCAAATCATTATGTTCATAAGTCCTCGAAGAATTTCTCTGCTTATTCATATGCTTACCCTAACCCCTCTTATGTGAAACGAAATGGATTGGCCTCTATGCCACCTTTTTCATATGGTGCTCGCAGAGTGATGGACTCTTTGCCACCCTTTCAGATGTGGGTGGTGAAGAAAAAGAACTAATCTCTTCTGCAGGGTCAGGTCTCCAGACGTGCCTTAACGTCTGAAGAATTTGCTGGGGACCTGACAAAATTGCCTGAAAGGACGCAGGCTAATCATGATGAAATGAACTTTCATTTCACATGTCCTCCTACTGCTATATCTATTTACTGCTTGATGAAATTCATCTGATGAACTTGATATCATATTCTTCATTGATGAAGCATATGAGATTGTAAGTTACACTAATTCATCTGCAGGATGATCAGCCCAAAACCACTGAATGGGTCCTCGATAGTGGATGTACAAATCACATGACTGGTGACAAGAATCTTTTAATGGATGCTCCCTTATCACCGTCACATCTGAAGCACATCATCTTTGCTGACAAAGGCAAAAGTCAGGTATTGGGTCTTGGTAAGGTTGCGATCTCTAAGGATAAACACATGGACAAAGTCATGCTTGCTGAGTCCTTAGGATACAACCTCATGTCAGTCTCAATGCTTTGTGATCTTGATATGGTTGTTGTCTTTGGCAAGTATCGCTGTGTTGTGATTATGGAAGCTGACAATTCCAAAGTCTTCGAAGGCTTTAGGAGAGGAGATTTGTATATTGTTGATTTCTCTACAGGACCACAACCAGCCGTGTGTCTACTTGCAAAAGCTTCAGAAGGCTGGCTATGGCATCGACGACTTGGTCACGCAGGCATGAGGAATTTGCACACGCTTGCGAAGAAGAAGCATGTCTTTGGCATTGAGAATGTCAAATTCCTCAAGGATCACTTATGCGGAGCCTGTGAAGCTGGAAAAATGACCAAGGCCAAGCATCCAGTGAAGACTATCATGACCACTACTCGTCCATTCGAATTGCTTCACATGGACCTCTTCGGACCTAATCATTACTCAGCAGTCACTAATGCTGCATCTCTATATGGTTTTGTCATTGTTGATGATTACTCTCGATATACATGGGTACACATTGTTACTTACAAACATGAAGTGCAGGAAGTCTTCAAACGTTTTTCCTCGAGGGCTTCAACCAACTTTAGTGTGAAGATCAAGCACATCAGAAGTGACAATGGAACTGAGTTCAAGAATTCCGGTCTTGATGACTATCTTGATGAACTTGGTATTACTCATGAGTTATCTGCTCCCTATACTCCTCAGCAAAATGGCGTCGTGGAGCGCAAGAACAGAACTCTTGTTGAGATGGCTCGCACTATGCTTGATGAATACAAAACGCCTCATCATTTTTGGATTGATGCAATTGATACTGCGTGCCACATCATCAACAGAGTATATCTTCACAAATTCTTCAAGAAGACGGCCTATGAACTCCTCACTGACAAGAAACCCAATGTGAGTTATTTCAAAGTCTTCGGTGCTAAATGTTGGATTAGAGATCCTCACCACAATTCTAAATTTGCACCGAAAGCACATGAAGGTTTTATACTTGGTTACGGAAAGGACTCGCACACCTACAGAGTCTTCAACAATGCTCTTCACAAGGTTGTTGAAACTGTAGATGTGCGGTTCGATGAAACTAATGGCTCGCAAAGAGAGCACCTACCTTCTGTGTTAGATGAACCAGCACCTGAGGATTCTATCAAGTTCAAGGCAACTGAGGATGTCATTCCTACTGAATAATTTGCTGAAGAATTCATTCCAGTTCATGAAGAACGTCGAGCTGATGCACCTGAAGATAATGCTGAAGACAATGGTGCTGAGGAAAATGATCAAATACCTCGACGACAACCAGCTCATCCTCGCGTTGCAAAAGAAGTGCAAGTGGAGAAGATCATCGATGACATTAGAGCACCAGGTCCTCTCACACGCTCAAAAGCTTCACATTTATCTAACTTCTGTGGGCACTATGCTTTTGTCTCTATCACAGAGCCCACTAAGGTAGATGAAGCATTTCTGGAGCCAGAGTGGATTCAGGCTATGCGAGAAGAATTACATCAGTTCGAGCTCAACAATGTCTGGGAACTGGTCAAACGTCCAGATCCTTGCAAGCATAATATCATTGGCACAAAGTGGATCTACCGCAACAAGCAAGATGAAAATGGCCTTGTGGTGAGGAATAAGGCACGACTGGTAGCTCAAGGCTACACACAGGTTGAAGGAATTGATTTCAATGAAACTTTTGCACCTGTTGCTAGACTTGAGGCTATTCGCATATTACTTGCTTATGCTAACCATCATGATATCATCTTATATCAAATGGATGTGAAAAGTGCATTCCTCAATGGTAAGCTTGAGGAAGAAGTATATGTTGCTCAACCCCCAGGTTTTGAAGATCCAAGGAATCCTGACAAAGTCTTCAAACTCAATAAGGCCCTCTATGGCCTCAAGCAAGCCCCTCGGGCGTGGTATGATACATTGAAGGAATTCTTCGTGAAGAATGGCTTCACACCCGGTTCACTCGACCCTACTCTCTTTACTAAATCTTATGATGGTGAACTGTTTGTGTGCCAAATATATGTTGATGATATTATCTTTGGCTGTACTGACCAACGTTATAGTGATGAATTTGCATATATGATGAGTGAAGAATATCAAATGTCTATGATGGGAGAGTTGAAATTCTTCTTAGGTCTCCAAATTCGTCAATAGCGCAATGGCATATTCATATCTCAGGAGAAATACCTCAAAGATGTACTGAGGAAATTCGGCATGCAAGATTGCAAAGGCGTCAAAATTCCTATGCCAACAAATGGCCATCTATGCACTGATGAAAATGGTATTGACTTCGATCACAAGGTATACCGCTCCATGATTGGCTCTTTATTGTACTTATGTGCATCTAGGCCAGATATAATGCTTAGTGTTTGCATGTGTGCCCGATTTCAAGCTGCACCGAAGGAATCACACCATAAGGCTGTGAAGCATATTCTTCGATATCTAGCTCACACACCAACACTAGGATTATGGTGCCCCAAGGGCTCTGCTTTTGATCCCATTGGATATTCTGACTCTGATTATGATGGTGATTGTGTGGACCGCAAGTCAACTTCTGGCACTTGTCATTTCCTTGGACGATCTTTGGTCTGTTGGTCCTCGAAGAAACAGAACTACGTATCACTGTCCACTGCGGAAGCTGAATACATTGCTGCTGGCTCTTGCTGTGCTCAACTGCTTTGGATGAAGCAAACACTCAAGGACTATGGCATCAACGTGAAGAATGTGCCTCTCCTCTGCGACAACGAGAGTGCCATCAAGATTGCTCACAACCCAGTTCAGCACTCGAAGACAAAGCACATTCAGATTCGTCATCATTTTCTTCGTGATCATGTGTTGAAGGGCGACATCTCCATCGAGCACGTGAAGACTGAAGAACAGCTAGCTGATATCTTCACTAAGCCCTTGGATGAGAAGAGATTTAGCAAGTTACGGTGTGAGCTAAATATCTTAGAATCTTCGAATGTTCTTTGAAAAGGACACATCCTAACACTTATGCAAAATTGATGACTTAGATGTGCAACACATGAAGAAACGTTTTTCTTCAATCAATGAAGAATAACACTCTAAGTGTGAAGAGATTAATGAAGAATTTGATTCTCAAAACCCTACGACAATTGTACACGGTGTCTGAAATCATCATTCTTATACGGTGGGTCACGCCACCACAAAAAGTTGAAAATCTTCAATTTGAGTTTTTCCTTAGTTTTGAAATTCTTCAGTTTTTCAAATTCTTCAACTTTTCAAAATCTTCCCTGGTTCCTTAGTTTTTCTTCATTGGCTATATATATATATATATATATATATATATATATATATATATACATATACATATATATATATATATGAGTTTATGTCCTCTACAGCATTCACTTATAGCTATTTCTTCAAGTTGCTTTTTCTGCTAAGTGAATGTGATCGGACCCTTCCCCCTCTATGCTATACTCAATCCAATATATTCACAAATTCTTCATATGTGTTCTATTTGAAACTCATTCAAAATCTTCACTGTGTCCTTGTCAGCTGAAGAAATTGCGAACGGGACTTTAAAACTGATCTTATCCAAACTTTCGGTTTTGCCGCTCAAACTGTTCCACATCCCACGATGCATTATTCTATTCACCCACGATCGTACACGATCTCCACTACACAGTACGTGGGTGACACATGTCATGAGAAGGAGAAAGGGCAGGGGCACGTTCGTCCAAAATCTTCGGGCGAACAGTTTTTCACCGTGTCTATAAATACCCCTCTCCCCTTCCTCACTTTATTTAATCCGCTCGACCGTTCCCTCTCTCGCTCGAGCTTCTCAAACCCTAGCGCCGCCGCTACTCCATCGTTGCCGGTGAGGAAGAGCTTCGCTGCCTCGACCTCGTCGCCGTCGTACTCGCGCCGACCGCGGAAATCTTCACTCTACTGCCGCCGTAGCTGCCTTCCTCTGCCAAGTTAGGGCGTGGGAGATCTAACCTGACGAATGTCTCATCTGTTCTTCTCATTTCGTCGTGTTCTTCACTTCGGGTAATTAAAAGTTACTTTTATTACTCGCTTTGATTCTCAAGCTTTCCTGAAAATCTTCAAAGGTGTTTATTCTTCAAATCTTCACACATATGAACACCTCACACGTAATATGCTCTTGATTAGTTTCTCTAAGCATCATTTTTCTTCAAGATTCCTCAATTGTGTGGATTTTCGATCTGTACAACTCTGGAACCTAAGACAAAGAACGCTTAGTGAAATTCCGCAAGGCTCATCTGGTCAAATTCCTCAAAACTTGTTCTTTTCGAAAAACCTTCTGAGAACGCATATGACCTCTCCAAATTCCTCGCACCTGTACTCTGTTCACAGGTACTCATGTCTGCTGCTGAATCACTAGGTTCTCATCAACTTAACTCATTTGCAGCGTTCCTCGAAGAAAAACTGCATGCTTCTTCAGAAAACTCGATTGTTCAAATTCCTCAACTGAAGAATATGGCAGACGGTAAGAAGCCGCAGAAAGGAGGAAAGAAACCTGAGGTCATGACTGCATTTGAAATCCCTGAGGAAATTTATGCTGACTATTGCACACCTGATGAAGCAAAATTTGGCAAAGAAAACAAAAATCAGCGCAAGGTGCGAATTCAGAAGATTGAACGGAGATGGGCAAGGGAATGGAGGGAATACAGATATGTAACTCCAAAGTACATGAGGAAATTCGCCCTCAATCCTCCATGCCCAAGAGCTCCATTGGCACCTGGCCAAGTAGCTGACCCCACAAGCATCAAACGGGGTGAGGACTTTCCTGAAGAATGGGCTAAACGCCAAGCTAAATTGGCAAGACAGGCCAAGGAGGCAGTGAAGAAATTCAATGAGGATTCTGCCACTGCTACTGCTACTGAGGCCTCGGTCAAACCGAGGAAATCTATGCCAAAGAAGCCTGCTCGTAAGCCAAGTGCTTCACCGACAGTGCCCTCATGGCAAATTCCTCACACTACTGCAGCTCCACCAAAGTCCTCAACAGCTCCTTCAAAGTCCTCAGCTCCTGTGCATCTGGCTTCATGTCAAAGGACTGCTAGTTTCTCGATTGCCTCTGGTGTTTCGGCAAGTTCCTCAGCTGCACCAATTTCATCATCTGGCCCCACACTGTTGAAGACCAAAGCAACAGCTGGACGAGGTCCTTGGCCAAGTCCAAAGAAGAAACAGGTCGCATTCCATGTGCCTTCTGATGATGAAGCTTCTAATGATGAACTCGCAGAAATCATCAGAGACAGACAGGTGAAGGCCGCTAGAGCCAAAGGCACATTTGTGCCACTGCTGCTGGATCCGAGGAAAATCCTCGATTATATTGATCTCTGGCACAAGGATCCAAACACCCCAATGCCTGATTTTCCTCTGACATCTGGACAAAGTCATATGTTGACCCATTTCATCACTGAAGAGAAATGGAAGTTTGAAAAGGCAAGAGAGATCAAGAAAGCTCAATACAGAAAGGAGAAGCTCCTGAAGAAAAATGTTGTCAGAATGACACCTGAGGAACTTCTCCAGGCTCAGTCTAAAATTCAAGCCCTCAACAAAGACTTTGATGCTTACTATGCTGATTGGCAAGGAGCTAAAGTAAGATTCGTCAATCTGACGAAGAAATTCACAAATGTTGCAGCCCCATCGCAACAAGAAAATCTTCAGGCTGCAGACTCTGCTCAGCCTGCTGAAGAACATGCTAGCACCGCTGATGACTTTCAGCCTACTGAAGAACATGCTCGTTCCAGGGCTGGTGAAGAAATTCCAGCCGCTGAAGAAATTGCCAGGGCATCCTCTAGTGGTGCGCCTGAAGAAACTGAAGAAGTCAGGGCAACTGCATCAGTTGCGCCTGAAGAAAATCAACCAGATTCCTCAGCTCCATCTGCACCTACACCAACTCCAATTCTTCCATGTGCATTCGATGTGAAGAGGACCAAGGCTGCAGAGCGAGCTGCAGTGAAGAAAAGGCAGGCATCAGCTGCGTCAAACTCTTCTGCTGCGAAGAAAATGAAGCCAATGACCAGCTCACTCAAAAATCCAATTGATGCTGTTCCGATTTCCTCCATGCCATCAAAGGATCTTGTTCCTTTTGGAGAACACTATGTGATCCCAAGCGGATCTGATGAAGAAAATCATTCTGCTGCTTCGTCAGAGCAGATTGATGAAGAAATTGAAGTGGACGCAATCCTTCAACCCCAATCATTTCCTCGCCTATGCCTCAGTTCACAGCTGAAGAGGCCGGTGTTGCGGAACTCGAAGAAGATGTGGATATTGGAAGCACAACGCCAGTGATGAACGATGACTTTTGGGAAAGTCAACATCCAAATTCTCCACTCTTCACCCCACTCCAACAGATACCTCAGTCCCCTGCTCCAACTGTTCAAATGGGCTCTGAAGAAACTCATCCCACTTCATCTGTCCATGAAGAAATTCCAGCCACAAGTGCTGATGAACCTGCTGCTGCTGATCCTCAGACTGCACCTGTTGAGGAACAAGAAATTCCTCAGCCTGAAGAACCTGAGCTCGCGATTCCTGAGGTGGTGATGCAACTCACTGACACCCCTCTGCCAAAGCCAAAGAATCCGTTCTCAAGCAAACAGAAGTTCAAGGCTGAAGATTTCTTTGCCGAGCACGTATTCTTCACTGATTATTATCCATATGATTCTGCTCGCATAAGGAAGAGGCGTTTCTGGACTGCCAGCCAAGCCAATTTCTATTCCTTAGTGCTTTTCGACAAAGACAAGGTCTTCAATCATGCACATATTCCTCATGTGGACATGGAATCTCTGCCGTGCTTTGAGCCAGTCCTCAGTGTTCTTCACGACACATGACTTCTGAATTTCTGCATTGATATCTGTGACTGGAATGAAGAACTCATTCTTCAATTCTATGCAACTCTGCACATCACCGGAGACGCTGAAGACGTGAACTCATGGGTGTTGGACTGGATGTCTGAAAACACTCACTACAAGGCACCAGCAACTGAATTGCTTCGTGTCCTTCCTCTCAGTCCTCCACTTGATGGTGCGCGTTGTATCTACAACGAACCAGAACTGTCAGATCACTATATGCAAGTACTGATGAAGCCTTTAAAGCCAAGGCAGGCCCCACGAACCAAATTCCTCGTCAAGGAATTACTGTATGTGCCTCGGACTATCTATCGAATTCTGACAAAGACAATGAGTCCCATCAAAGGCCACGACTCAAATGATGAAGAAGTCGTTGGCATCATGAAGAATATGCTTTCCAACATCATTCATGGCGTTCCCGTCAACTTCCATGATTTCTTCATGAGGACTCTGCCAATATTGCTATGTCACCATTCGAGCTGAAGCCCTATGCTCCTTGGATTATGAGATTCATCAGGGCAAGATCTTCACTGAATTACAAAGCTGACACTCTGAACCACGGTAGCTACTTGCCTCCCATTGAAGTCCTCAAACGGACAGTTTCATCAGCTGATGATAAAGGCAAGGCCGCTGCTGTGATCGATGAAGGCATTCGTCCATTGGATGGTCAATTTCGCAAGGCTGCATCTTACTCTACCAATGACGATTCTGCCACACATGGCTCTGCCACAAATAACTCAGCCAAGCAACATCCTCAAGCCACAGCTCCCACGGTGATGACTGATTGTGAGTTACTCCTCAGTCTTCATCAGAAGGTTGATCGCAATCACAAATGGGTAAAGCGTCAGTTTGGTTCAATTCTTCACAACATGACCTCAACACACAATGCAGTGAATAAAAACCAATACTACCTCCATGAAACCTTCAACCGTACCTGAGCTGTTCTCTCTCATGTCTACAGCGCTGCAAATCTGAAGAATATGGGTCTCAAGGAAGAATTTGACTGGTCTGCACCTCCACCGAAGAAATTCAAGAAGGTCAAAGTTCCTTCCTTGGTGGCCAGCTCCTATTCTTCATCACGCGAGACTGATGAGTATGAAGATTTGGACGACACTGCGGCAGGCCCTACTACAACAACCGACCCCAACAACGCTGGCGCTCCTCCATCAACTTGATATTCTTCAGAGGCGTTAGTCCTTAGTTTCAATCATTTTGGTCATTTGATGACAAAGGGGGAGAAATCTGAGTTAGTCTTCAAGCGGGTCTATATTAAGGGCATTTTTTTAAGTTACAACTCTCGTTCTTCAGAAACTTTTATTTGGATCGAGTTGTAATCTTAAACTCGATGGTGCGCTGATACTTTTGTTGCATTATCCTTTGCATGCTTATTCCTCATTAATGACATTGCACGCATGCTGAATCTCATCAGGCACCATATTTCATCATGCATTTCAAATTCTTCATATTATATATCAAATGCGTGTATGAATTACAAGATATAGGGGGAGATCTCCATGATTCAACTCTTCAAATGTGCATTGCCTCAAAAGCAAATTCCTCACTATGCACATCTTCAGGGAGAGTTCTACTATATCTTGTAATCAAATTCCTCAATATCAGTGTATACACTTCATATGTTTATCCCCGTTAAAAACTTAACCTATGTTGTCATCAATCACCAAAAAGGGGGAGATTGTAAGTGCATCTAGTGCCCCTTAGTGATTTTGGTGTATTGAAGACTTATAGGTTAAGGGACTAATGCGTTTATGAGTATACACATGTCTATAAGTCTATGAGGAGTTTGATATTTACAGAGAAAGTTGACCCCTAAAAATGAAGTTCTTCAACTGAAGACTTTGATATTCTGAAGACTTTCTGAAGACTTTGAAAGTGAAGAAATTGGTGTGACCTTGAAGACTTGGTATTCATTTGTGGAACATGAAGCGTGAAGACTTTTTGTTTTCGTAGTTTCATTTTCTCTTTCTTGAGTCATAGGAAACACCGTACTGTTAAAGGGGGTCGAGGAAATACTAAGGAAAAATTTCCATGTGATGCTCAACTCAAAATCCTACACCTACCAATCCCTTCGAGTGAAGCCTTTGGAAATCTCATACAATTCAGTCACTTTCTTCAGTGATAGAGATGAAGTTCTTCTAGTCACTGATGAATTTGTTCTGACTGAGGAGTTAGGAATTCGCCAGTGCGGATTACCTACACAGTGAGGAACATGATAGTCCTGAGGAATTTGAGAGTCAAATTTCCGACCGTTGCTGTGCTGTGCGCCAGCTGTCCCAAAATATCTTATCCACCTAACGGTCATATCATTGAGGGGCATTTATGTCTTATCATGTCGGGCTGCTCCCTAGGCTATAAATAGCCGCCCCCTACAACCACTAGCTGGTTGGCTGCTCCGAGAGAACCTGACACTTGTCATTTGAGAGCAACCCATCCTCCGAGGACTTTGAGCGAAAATCATCAAGCGAGGAAAACCCAACACCAAACCCCTACAAACCCAAAGTGATTGAGCATCACTGAAGAAATTGATCCTGCGTGGATCCGACGCTTGTTACCTTTGAAGACTGTGCTTCTTCCAGACGGTTAGGCGTCAAGGTCTAGAGAATCCAAGAGGAATTGTGGATTGCCGAGTTACCAAGTCTGTGAAGGTTTGGAAGTCGCCTGAAGACTTACCACGAGTGATTGGACGAGATCTGTGTGATCTTAGTTCAAGGAGAATACGGTGAGGACTGGGTGTCCTGAGCTGCGTGCTCAGCGACTGGGTGTCCGGGACTGCGTGTCCTTGAGTTTAAATACTCAGCCGCTCCAACCAGACGTACAACTAAGACAGCAGTTGGAACTGGTCTACCAAATCATTGTCTTCACCAACCTAACTAGTTCTATTTCCTCAACCCTTTCATTTCCTCATTACTGTGTTGAGTGTTTGTTCATATCTGTGTTTGAAGACTTTGACTGAAGACTTTCTCAATTTCCTCAGTTCAATTTCTTCAGTCTGTTTGTCTTCATCTTGTGTTATCCTGTGATTACGCTTTCTGTACTCTGTGCTAGTCTTCATTTCATCATGATGACCATGCTTGTATTCTGTTATGCTTACTTCTGAGTACTTATTCCGCTGCTAATAGTTCTTCGCTAAGGAATTTCCTCACCGGCAAATTCCTCAGTGAAGAATTCATAAAAATCGCCTATTCACCCCCCCTCTAGTTGACATAACGCACTTTCAATTGGTATCAGAGCAAGGTACTCCCTTGTTCTGTGTGATTTTGGCTTAACCGCCTGGAGTTTTAGTTATGTCGACCGCAGGTATGATCAAGGTCTCGGTTGGGTGTCCTACCTTTGATGGGACGGACTACCCCTACTGGAAAAACAAGATGCGAATGCATCTCGAGGCAATTGACAACGATCTCTGGTATGTTGTGGAAAATGGTGTTCCCTCTGTCACACCCTCACTAAATGCTACCGATGTGAAGAGATTCAAGCAAGTCGATTCTCAAGCAAAGAATATCATATGTGGCCATCTGAGTAAAGGACAGTATGGAAGAGTGAGTGCTTTGGAAACTGCTAAGCTTATGAGCTCCTCCTCCTCCACCGTTTTCAACCCCTTCGCCGGTCCCGACGTCACTCTCGTCCGCGACCTCAACATCCATGAGCACGTCCCGGTGGTGCTTGATCAATCCACCGCCTCCTACTCCGCATGGAAGCGGTACTTCTCCTTCGTGTTTCACGAGTACCTTCTCCACGGCCACGTCGACGGCACCGTGGACTCGAGTCTCATGATTCATGACAAAGAGTGGATGATCCTTGACGCCACCATCATCCGCTGCTTCTACCTCACCATCTCCAGCGACCTCTTCCACACTGTGGTGGATGATGACGACGACGCCTATGCCGTCTGGACTAAGCACAATGGCCTCTTCACGGACAACAAGTTGCAGCGCAAGGTCCTCCTCCACGGCGAGTTCTACGGGTGCCAGCAGCTTGACTCGTCCATTGACGATTTTTGCATGCGCCTCAAAAAGCTTGCCGATGAGCTTGAATCTCGGGGAGACAGCTGGCGTGGAGCTCCTCATCGGCACCCTCAATGCCGGCCTCAACGAGGATTTTGGGAACGCCGCCTCAGACCTCACCCTCATCCTGGAGCCTACCTTCGCTAAGGTGGTAGCGTACCTCAAGCTGGAGGAGCGTCGGATGAAGATGGCGCGGACTCGGGCGACAAACACCACACTTGTCGCTGGCCCACGCGGGGGCCAGGCCCCGTCACCGCCGCGTCCCGCGCCGGCCCAGCCACCAGCACCCGCCTACCCGCCCGCCCCGGTCGCCCCCTTAGTGGCGGGGGGGCCTCGCGGCGGCCGCCGAGGAGGCCGCAAGCAGCAGCAGGGGGCGCGGGCACTCAGGGAGGAGCAGCCTCTCCGCAGCAGCAGTACCAGCCGGCCCCATGGTACGCCGGCCAGAACCCATGGACTGGCGACATGCACGCCTAGTCCATGCCGGTTCTGCGTGCTCCTGCCCCGGGTATTCTGGGCGCCCGGCCTCCATCTCACCAGGTGTTCTACGCCACGCTGCAGCCTTATGCGGCATCCTACGGGCCCCTCACATATGGCTAGTAGCCGCAGCCAGGTGGGCTGCCGCCGCTGCCCCTGACGGCCCTGCCGCAGCGGCATGCTCTCCCGCTGGCGCCGGCGGACCCGGCTCTCCTGGCGGCTCTTCACACCACCCCCTCACCATCGACCTACACCGGCGGTGGTGATTGGTATATGGATACTGGAGCTACAGCGCATATGGCCGCTCATCCCGGTCACCTCCACACCTCCTATCCCGTCCATACTTCCGCTTGCATCACCGTCAGTAACGGTTCCTCCCTTCCCATTACTCACATAGGACATGCATCTTTTCCGTCTAATTCTACTCCATTGTCACTATCTAACATCTTAGTTTCCCCTGATCTTATTAAAAACCTTGTTTCTGTTCGTTCTTTTACACGTGAAAATCATGTTACCGTTGAGTTTGACGATTGTGGTTTCTCTGTTAAGGAAGCTCGCACCCGTATGGTACTCCACCGATGTGACAGCCCCAACGAGCTCTACCCGGTTCACTCCGCCACCTCCACCACCTCCGTCACCCCTGTCGCTCTCGCCACCGGAGTGAATCTTTAGCATGCTCGCTTGGGTCATCCCAACCCCGCCACCCTTCGTCATATACTTTCATAGTTCTTTTTCCACGTGTAATAAGAACGAGGATCACTAGTGTCATGCATGTCTCCTAGGCAAACATGTTCATCTTCCGTTTAGGGCATCTTCTCATGTTGCATCGTACCCGTTTGAGTTAATTAATAGTGATGTTTGGACCTCTCCTGTTGCAAGTAATACAGACTATCTTTATTATCTTGTCATACTTGATGGCTTTTCGTGCTATGTGTGGACCTTCTCGTTGCATTGTAAGTCGGATGTTATATCCACTCTCGCCGCCTTCTACTCTTATGTTCTCACACAGTTTGGTCGTTCCATTCTCGCGTTCCAGATAGATAACGGGAAGGAGTTCGACAACCTAGTTGCTCGTACTCTCCTCACCACACATGGCACAACTTTTTGTCTCACCTGCCCATACACTTCGCAGCAGAACAGTCGCGCTGAGCGTGTCCTTCACACTCTTAACGACGTTCGGACTCTTCTTTTTCATGCCAATGTGCCTCCGCGCTTTTGTCCTGACGCTCTCGCCACCGCATCACTCTTCATCAACATCCGTCCATGTCGTACTTGCGGGAACTTTGCACCTCATCACCTCCTCTTCGGTGCACCGCCCTCTTATGATAAGCTTCGCATCTTCGACTGTCTCTTCTACCCTAGCATTGCCACCACTGCGCCTCATAAGCTTGCACCCCGCTCCGTTGCTTGCATCTTTTCCGGCTACCCACCTAACACTAAGGGCTACCGTTGCTACGATCCCATCTCACATCGTGTTTTCACCTCCCGACACGTTTACTTTGATGAGAAGGTGTTTCTGTTTCAGCAGCAGGTACCTCTCGTCGCCCCGTCGCCGCCGGCCCACCGGCGACTCCATCAGGTGGACGGCCCCGCTCAGCTCTCGGATCGCCCCCGGGCTTTGGCGGTCCTCGTGCCATGGGACGAGTTGTGCTTCACGCCCCCACGCCACCAGAGCCCTCCATGTTGGTGCCCTCCTCTTCGGCCTCCTCAGCCGACCCCGCCGCCTCGGCCAGCGCCCCCTCTTCACCCGCTGCCCCCGCCTCGGGCGCCGTGGGCTCGGCTGCCGCGCCCTCCTCGGTCGTGTCGCCGGCGGCCTCGCCAGCCGCATCGCCGGCCGCCTCGCCAGACGTCCTAGTGTTGCCGTCTCGCCCTGTCACTCGGGCCCGAGCCGGCGTTCACCGCCTGAGTTTGCGGTACTCCAGCTACGAGTACCTCTTCTCCAGCTCCACCGCGGAGCCATCCCCTATTCCTGCGTCTGCTCACGCAGCCCTTCGTGATCCTCACTGGCTTGCTGCAATGCAGGAAGAGTTCGATGCTCTCCAGCGGAACCGCACCTGGACGCTGGTCCCTCGGCCTTCTCGCGCCAATGTCATCAGTGACAAGTGGGTCTTTCGCCACAAGACCCGCTCGGATGGTACACTTGAGCGCTACAAGGCTCGCTGGGTGGTTCGTGGTTTTCGATAGCGCGCTGGAGTTGACTTCAGTGAGACGTTTGCACCGGTTGTCAAACCGGGCACGATCCGCACCGTCCTCCAGCTTGCGGTGTCCCGAGGCTGTCCCGTTCATCAGATGGATGTCTCCAATGCCTTCCTCCATGACCATCTTGAGGAGCAGGTTTATTGTGAGCAGCCGACCGGTTTCGTCGACGCATCTCTTCCTGGGCATGTGTGTTTGTTGTCCCAGTCTCTCTACGGGCTCAAGAAAGCACCTCGTGCCTGATACCAGCGTATCGCCGGGTTCCTTCAGACACTAGGCTTCAGCGTCACTCGCTCGGATGCCTCCTTGTTTGTCTATCACCGCGGTGACACAACTGCATATTTGCTCCTCTACATCGATGACATCATCCTGACGGCCTCCTCCACAGCTCTTCTTCAGTAGATTACTCTTCGGCTGCGTGATGAGTTTGCCATCAAGGATCTGGGCACTCTACATTATTTCCTTTGCATTGAGGTTGTTCGGCGACCGGGCAGCTTCTTTCTTCATCAGTAGAGGTATGCGCACGACCTCCTTGAGCGTGTTGGCATGCTCAACTGTCACACTGTTGCTACTCATGTTGACACGAAGGCCAAGGTTTCTGCTCTTGAGGGCTCGCCAGGTCGGATGCTCTGTTCTACCGGTCCATTGTCGGTGCTCTTCAGTATCTGACTCTCACCCGACCGGATCTACAGTATGCTGTTTAGTAGGTGTGTCTCCACATGCACGCCCCTCGTGACTCCCATTGGACCCTCGTGAAGCGGATTCTCCGTTACATTCCCTGCACGATGGCTCTTGGGCTCACCCTCATAGTGTCCACTTCTCTGGAGATGGTGGCCTACTCCAACGCGGACTGGGCTGGCTGCCCCGACACCCGTCGTTCCACCTCTGGCTACTGCGTTTACCTCGGTCCTTCACTCGTCTCGTGGTCGTTCAAGCGACAACCTACGGTTCCGCGCTCCAAAGCGGAGGCTGAGTACCGAGCTGTGGCTAACGCCGTCGCCGAGTGCACCTGGCTACGACAGTTACTTCAGGAGTTGCATCATGATGTCTCCCAGGCTACGGTTGTCTACTGCGACAACGTCTCTGCAGTGTACCTTTCCATCAACCCCGTTCATCATCGCCGGACTAAGCACATTGAGCTGGACATTCACTTTTTGTGCGAGCATGTGGCCCTTGGACGTGTTCGGGTCCTTCATGTTCCGACTGCACAACAGTTCACCGATGTGATGACGAAGGGATTGCGACTTCCACCTTCGAGGGGTTGAGTATATTGTGTATTGGGCCCACCTTCTAGTTTATCTATATAGTTGAGGTTGTGGCCCCCCTCTGTACTCACATATACGTGCCTGATGCACCGATCAATGCATTGCGATTGCACAACCCATACTTCCCCTTCTACAGTTTCTCCCGGCCCAAGTTCGTCGATGACCAGCCCCTTCGACCCCTGCTGCCAGTTCGGCACCTCTGCCCGAGCTCTTCCACCGCCGTCTCCTTGGGCTTTTCCACGACCAGGCCATCTACTGCCGCTGCCCCCTCTGTGCTTGACCGTGACTAGGCGCCGACGACCCTCCCATGGCAGACGGCTGGCCAAACCGAAGTGAACAAAGCAAAAGAAAAATAAAAAATGTACAAACTGTTTGTGAGATGTAGCCAGCTAGCCATTGGTTAGCTAATGGTGTTAATATCAAGTGCATCGTTTCGACTTGCTGATTGTAAACTGTCGGTACAATACCTAAATTAATCGGTGTGTATATTCGTGTGCCAAACAACTATATATCCACAGTGTATTTTTGACACTTCCTCAGCTTACCGCAGCCACGCAGCCAGCCAAGTTGCCTAACAACCTTTTCAGCGCAGCAACTTTTTCACCATAGCAGCTTAGCAGACTTCACAGCACAATCAGCCCAAACAAACACTACCTTAGGCTTGTGCAGCTGTGGGAGGAAGAAGCGAGAATAAGCTGGTTGTGGTTGGACAATGGATTATTACCTTCCCCTAGGCCTTAGGCTAGCTCTAGAAAAGTTAAAAGGATTTCCACAAGAAAGAATCACATCCTCAATTTGGAGTAGTCTTCTTCACTACTGCATATAGCTAGTTTACCTATTTATGCCAGCCGGTTGTGCCTTTTGGGCCTTATTTGCTTTTGTTGCTCTTTGTGAGCCAGCTCCTTTTCGAGCAGACCGCTAGACTCTGTTGAACTTATTTATTTTTATATAAATGTGTCCGTATGCATCTTTCTGATGCAGAGGCCGGGGAGTCCCCTTTTCAAAAAAAAATGTATTGGAACTTCTAAATATGGGTCAGAGTACTACTATATATAAATAATGTATTGTTGGTGTTTAATTAGCTGTGGATCAGATTAGTACTATACTATATATAGCCACAAGTTTGCATGGCTTTGTACGTATCGAGTTTGTAGCTAATTAACATGTGACTATATATGGGTCAGAGAGAGTAGTACTATACTACTAATATATGCATGACTCGGTGGAGTGGGTTCTTTTAAAATCTTGAACCTGAGTAACAATTTTATTCAAGAGCCAATCAAAGTACATGTAGATGAGAGAAAAGTACTAGTCTAGACTGTGAGAGCAGCACGCGTGTATATGTACGCATATCTATCTATCTATCTATCTATCTATCTATCTATCTATCTATACCTCTATACCTATACTAATTCTTGACTCCCTATAAATTCCCACGTTAATTAGATTTTACGAGCCGTTAATCTGGTGGGACCGAATTATTACGGTGTAGATCGACTCATGATTCCATTGTAAAAAAAACTTATTTTTGAATAACTTCTATCTCAATCTGCCTAAAACTCCAATGATTTACCAACAACTCAATTGTCTCAACCGCCTAAAACTCCAATTTCTTGACTCCCTATAAATTCCCACGTTAATTAGATTTTACGAGCCGTTAATCTGGTGGGACCGAATTATTACGGTGTAGATCGACTCATGATTCCATTGTAAAAAATTTTGAATAACTTCTATCTCAATCTGCCTAAAACTCCAATGATTTACCAACAACTCAATTGTCTCAACCGCCTAAAACTCCAATTTCTTGACTCCTTATAAATTC